>NW_027014076.1:235204-315204 GCF_036934945.1 Oncorhynchus masou masou
GGTTTGGAGATTATGGGGACAGTTTGGAGATTATGGGGACAGTTTGGAGATTATGGGGACGGTTTGGAGATTATGGGGACGGTTTGGAGATTATGGGGACAATTTGGAGATTATGGTAACATTTTGGAGATTATGGTAACATTTTGGAGATTATGGCAACAGTTTGGAGATTATGGGGACAGTTTGGAGATTATGGGGACAGTTTGGGATTATGGGAAAGGTTTGGAGATTATGGGGACAATTTGGAGATTATGGGAACAGTTTGGAGATTATGGGGACAATTTGGAGATTATGGGAACACTGGAGATTATGGGGACAGTTTGGAAATTATGGGAACAGCATGGGGACGGTTCGGAGATTATGGGAACAGTTTGGAGATTATGGGGACAATTTGGAGATTATGGGGACAGTTTGGAGATTATGGGAACGGTTTGGAGATTATGGTGACAGTTTGGAGATTATGGGGACAATTTGGAGATTATGGGAACAGTTTGGAGATTATGGGGACGGTTTGGAGATTATGGGAACATGATTAGACCGAAGGTGAGGACACAACCGTTCACCAAACACAAGACTGAATCCAAACATTGTTGACAACGAAATCTGGAAGAAAAAAAACAACACTCTGGATACATTCAGTAACATTTTATTAATTATTTATTTAACCTTTATTTAACGAGGCAAGTCAGTTAAGAACAAATTCTTATTTTCAATGACGGGCCTAGGAACAGTGGGTTAACTGCCTGTTCAGGAGGCAGAACAACAGATTTGTACCTTGTCAGCTCGGGGGTTTGAAATCGCAACCTTCTGGTTTCTAGTACCCCACAAATTCCAGGAATATACGCATCACGTATCATTGAGGCGGCAGCCTAGTGGTTAGAGCGTTGGGGTAGGTAAGTACCTAAAGTCATTACAATGTACTTTTATGACTCAAATAAGTATTTCTTCAAGGTCTTTCAAAAGAAAATCTCTCCGAGCTGTGCAGTTGAGGAACTAGATCAGGCACACTGGGGGGGGGGGGAGTGATTCTGTTTGGAACACAACCCTACATCTCCTCCATCACACAATTACTGTTGTTTCACTTCCAAAAACAGACCATTTATAAAATCGCAATATTGGGCATGATTTGAAAGCAAACGCGGACGACGCTGGGCCAATTATGCGCCGCCCTATGGACTCCCAATCACAACCAGAGGTTATAAATCTGATTTTAGCGTTAGGCTTTCGCAAAGCCCTATGGGACTCCCAATCACAACCAGAGGTTATAAATCTGATTTTAGCGTTAGGCTTTCACTAAGTATGACGCCGTGTCATCTGGTCATTGTACGTCTAACACAGTGATTAGAAACGGTGACACTGTTTTTATGACGGGACGTTTATGATTATTGATGCACATTTGGACTCGGGTGTGTTTGTTTGTTTTGCTTGTGTGACATCAACGCGGTATTGATTTGATCATTCTGAACGTCTCATCTTTCACGTCCTCGTAATTTACAGCATTTTAATCTCAAGTCCTCGTAATTCAGAGCGTTTTAACCTCAAGTTGTCACACCCTGACCATAGTTTGCTTTGTATGTTTCTATGTTTTGGTTGGTCAGGGTGTGAGCTGAGTGGGCATTCTATGTTACATGTCTAGTTTGTCTAGTTCTATGTTTGGCCTGATATGGTTCTCAATCAGAGGCAGGTGTTAGTCATTGTCTCTGATTGGGAACCATATTTAGGTAGCCTGTTTGGTGTTGGGTTTTGGTGGGGGGATTGTTGCTGTTCCTGTCTTGTGTTAGTTTGCACCAGTTTAGGCAGTTTCGGTTTTCACGTTACGTGTTTTTTGTATTGATTCGTGTTTCCTTGGTTTTGTTAAAACATAAATCTCAAGAGCCGCATTTTGGTCCGACTTTTTTTTTTTGGTCACGTAAAGACAGCCGTTACACAAGTCCTCGTAATTTAGAGCCTCCAGTTCGGTAACAAAATTGGCAAAAACGTGGCCCAATTACTGGGATGGACGGGGCAATCTCGGCCACGTTCAGTAGGTTACTGGGGCCACGTTCAGTAGGTTACTGGGGCCACGTTCAGTAGGTTACTGGGGATGTTACTGGGGCCACGTTCAGTAGGTTACTGGGGATGTTACTGGGGCCACGTTCAGTAGGTTACTGGGGATGTTACTGGGGCCACGTTCAGTAGGTTACTGGGGATGTTACCGGGGCCACGTTCAGTAGGTTACTGGGGATGTTACTGGGGCCACGTTCAGTAGGTTACTGGGGATGTTACTGGGGCCACGTTCAGTAGGTTACTGGGGATGTTACTGGGGCCACGTTCAGTAGGTTACTGGGGATGTTACTGGGGCCACGTTCAGTAGGTTACTGGGGCCACGTTCAGTAGGTTACTGGGGATGTTACCGGGGCCACGTTCAGTAGGTTACTGGGGCCACGTTCAGTAGGTTACTGGGGCCACGTTCAGTAGGTTACTGGGGATGTTACTGGGGCCACGTTCAGTAGGTTACTGGGGCCACGTTCAGTAGGTTACTGGGGATGTTACTGGGGCCACGTTCAGTAGGTTGCTGGGGATGTTACTGGGGCCACGTTCAGTAGGTTACTGGGGATGTTACTGGGGCCACGTTCAGTAGGTTACTGGGGATGTTACTGGGGCCACGTTCAGTAGGTTACTGGGGATGTTACTGGGGCCACGTTCAGTAGGTTACTGGGGCCACGTTCAGTAGGTTACTGGGGATGTTACTGGGGCCACGTTCAGTAGGTTACTGGGGATGTTACCGGGGCCACGTTCAGTAGGTTACTGGGGATGTTACTGGGGCCACGTTCAGTAGGTTACTGGGGCCACGTTCAGTAGGTTACTGGGGATGTTACTGGGGCCACGTTCAGTAGGTTACTGGGGCCACGTTCAGTAGGTTACTGGGGATGTTACCGGGGCCACGTTCAGTAGGTTACTGGGGATGTTACTGGGGCCACGTTCAGTAGGTTACTGGGGATGTTACTGGGACCACGTTCAGTAGGTTACTGGGGATGTTACTGGGGCCACGTTCAGTAGGTTACTGGGGATGTTACTGGGGCCACGTTCAGTAGGTTACTGGGGCCACGTTCAGTAGGTTACTGGGGATGTTACTGGGGCCACGTTCAGTAGGTTACTGGGGATGTTACTGGGGCCACGTTCAGTAGGTTACTGGGGCCACGTTCAGTAGGTTACTGGGGCCACGTTCAGTAGGTTACTGGGGATGTTACTGGGGCCACGTTCAGTAGGTTACTGGGGATGTTACCGGGGCCACGTTTAGTAGGTTACTGGGGATGTTACTGGGGCCACGTTCAGTAGGTTACTGGGGCCACGTTCAGTAGGTTACTGGGGCCACGTTCAGTAGGTTACTGGGGATGTTACTGGGGCCACGTTCAGTAGGTTACTGGGGATGTTACTGGGGCCACGTTCAGTAGGTTACTGGGGATGTTACTGGGGCCACGTTCAGTAGGTTACTGGGGATGTTACCGGGGCCACGTTCAGTAGGTTACTGGGGATGTTACTGGGGCCACGTTCAGTAGGTTACTGGGGATGTTACTGGGGCCACGTTCAGTAGGTTACTGGGGATGTTACAGGGGCCACGTTCAGTAGGTTACTGGGGAGGTTACTGGGGCCACGTTCAGTAGGTTACTGGGGCCACGTTCAGTAGGTTACTGGGGATGTTACTGGGGCCACGTTCAGTAGGTTACTGGGGATGTTACTGGGGCCACGTTCAGTAGGTTACTGGGGCCACGTTCAGTAGGTTACTGGGGCCACGTTCAGTAGGTTACTGGGGCCACGTTCAGTAGGTTACTGAGGCCACGTTCAGTAGGTTACTGGGGCCACGTTCAGTAGGTTACTGGGGATGTTACTGGGGCCACGTTCAGTAGGTTACTGGGGATGTTACCGGGGCCACGTTCAGTAGGTTACTGGGGATGTTACTGGGGCCACGTTCAGTAGGTTACTGGGGATGTTACTGGGGCCACGTTCAGTAGGTTACTGGGGCCACGTTCAGTAGGTTACTGGGGATGTTACTGGGGCCACGTTCAGTAGGTTACTGGGGATGTTACTGGGGCCACGTTCAGTAGGTTACTGGGGCCACGTTCAGTAGGTTACTGGGGATGTTACCGGGGCCACGTTCAGTAGGTTACTGGGGATGTTACTGGGGCCACGTTCAGTAGGTTACTGGGGCCACGTTCAGTAGGTTACTGGGGCCACGTTCAGTAGGTTACTGGGGATGTTACCGGGGCCACGTTCAGTAGGTTACTGGGGATGTTACTGGGGCCACGTTCAGTAGGTTACTGGGGATGTTACTGGGGCCACGTTCAGTAGGTTACTGGGGATGTTACTGGGGCCACGTTCAGTAGGTTACTGGGGCCACGTTCAGTAGGTTACTGGGGCCACGTTCAGTAGGTTACTGGGGCCACGTTCAGTAGGTCACTGGGGAGGTTACTGGGGCCACGTTCAGTAGGTTACTGGGGATGTTACTGGGGCCACGTTCAGTAGGTTACTGGGGATGTTACTGGGGCCACGTTCAGTAGGTTACTGGGGATGTTACTGGGGCCACGTTCAGTAGGTTACTGGGGCCACGTTCAGTAGGTTACTGGGGATGTTACTGGGGCCACGTTCAGTAGGTTACTGGGGCCACGTTCAGTAGGTTACTGGGGCCACGTTCAGTAGGTTACTGGGGCCACGTTCAGTAGGTTACTGGGGATGTTACTGGGGCCACGTTCAGTAGGTTACTGGGGCCACGTTCAGTAGGTTACTGGGGCCACGTTCAGTAGGTTACTGGGGATGTTACTGGGGCCACGTTCAGTAGGTCACTGGGGAGGTTACTGGGGCCACGTTCAGTAGGTTACTGGGGATGTTACCGGGGCCACGTTCAGTAGGTTACTGGGGCCACGTTCAGTAGGTTACTGGGGCCACGTTCAGTAGGTTACTGGGGCCACGTTCAGTAGGTTACTGGGGCCACGTTCAGTAGGTTACTGGGGCCACGTTCAGTAGGTCACTGGGGAGGTTACTGGGGCCACGTTCAGTAGGTTACTGGGGATGTTACTGGGGCCACGTTCAGTAGGTTACTGGGGATGTTACTGGGGCCACGTTCAGTAGGTTACTGGGGCCACGTTCAGTAGGTTACTGGGGATGTTACTGGGGCCACGTTCAGTAGGTTACTGGGGCCACGTTCAGTAGGTTACTGGGGATGTTACTGGGGCCACGTTCAGTAGGTTACTGGGGATGTTACTGGGGCCACGTTCAGTAGGTTACTGGGGATGTTACTGGGGCCATGTTCAGTAGGTTACTGGGGATGTTACTGGGGCCACGTTCAGTAGGTTACTGGGGATGTTACTGGGGCCACGTTCAGTAGGTTACTGGGGATGTTACCGGGGCCACGTTCAGTAGGTTACTGGGGATGTTACTGGGGCCACGTTCAGTAGGTTACTGGGGATGTTACTGGGGCCACGTTCAGTAGGTTACTGGGGCCACGTTCAGTAGGTTACTGGGGATGTTACTGGGGCCACGTTCAGTAGGTTACTGGGGCCACGTTCAGTAGGTTACTGGGGATGTTACTGGGGCCACGTTCAGTAGGTTACTGGGGATGTTACTGGGGCCACGTTCAGTAGGTTACTGGGGCCACGTTCAGTAGGTTACTGGGGATGTTACTGGGGCCACGTTCAGTAGGTTACTGGGGATGTTACTGGGGCCACGTTCAGTAGGTTACTGGGGATGTTACTGGGGCCACGTTCAGTAGGTTACTGGGGATGTTACTGGGGCCACGTTCAGTAGGTTACTGGGGCCACGTTCAGTAGGTTACTGGGGATGTTACTGGGGCCACGTTCAGTAGGTTACTGGGGATGTTACTGGGGCCACGTTCAGTAGGTTACTGGGGCCACGTTCAGTAGGTTACTGGGGCCACGTTCAGTAGGTTACTGGGGATGTTACTGGGGCCACGTTCAGTAGGTTACTGGGGATGTTACTGGGGCCACGTTCAGTAGGTTACTGGGGCCACGTTCAGTAGGTTACTGGGGATGTTACTGGGGCCACGTTCAGTAGGTTACTGGGGATGTTACTGGGGCCACGTTCAGTAGGTTACTGGGGATGTTACCGGGGCCACGTTCAGTATGTTACTGGGGATGTTACTGGGGCCACGTTCAGTAGGTTACTGGGGATGTTACTGGGGCCACGTTCAGTAGGTTACTGGGGATGTTACTGGGGCCACGTTCAGTAGGTTACTGGGACCACGTTCAGTAGGTTACTGGGGATGTTACTGGGGCCACGTTCAGTAGGTTACTGGGGATGTTACTGGGGCCACGTTCAGTAGGTTACTGGGGATGTTACTGGGGCCACGTTCAGCGGATGTTTATTATCCTATGAAGATAAACGTCAGGTTGTCTTGGTAACAGCTACTGTCAAACCGTCATTTGTGTTTTCTTAAGAAAGTGTGTGTGTGTGTGTGTGTGTGTGTGTGTGTGTGTGTGTGTGTGTGTGTGTGTGTGTGTGTGTGTGTGTGTGTGTGTGTGTGTGTGTGTGTGTGTGTGTGTGTGTGTGTGTGTGTGTGTGTGTGTGTGTGTGTGTGTGTGTGGGTTGCAGTCCCACTCGTTAATACCACCTCAGTCTTTCTCAGTAATCTAGACGACAGATTGGGTAAGACTACTATTCCACTGTATTAAAATAGTGAAGTGAAATCAGAAGTAGCCCAGAGACGAATTCCCCCCCCCCTGAGGACAACAGACAACCGCAAGCAAGGCTGTTATCGTCACACACATCGAACGACAGAAAACAACATTCAGTTAGTAGACATCATGATGATATGGTCATTCAGTTAGTAGACATAATGATATGGTCATTCAGTTAGTAGACATCATAATGATATGGTCATTCAGTTAGTAGACATCATAATGATATGGTCATTCAGTTAGTAGACATAATGATATGGTCATTCAGTTAGTAGACATCATAATGATATGGTCATTCAGTTAGTAGACATAATGATATGATCATTCAGTTAGTAGACATCATAATGATATGGTCATTCAGTTAGTAGACATCATAATGATATGGTCATTCAGTTAGTAGACATAATGATATGGTCATTCAGTTAGTAGACATAATGATATGGTCATTCAGTTAGTAGACATCATAATGATATGGTCATTCAGTTAGTAGACATCATGATGATATGGTCATTCAGTTAGTAGACATCATAATGATATGGTCATTCAGTTAGTAGACATAATGATATGGTCATTCAGTTAGTAGACATCATAATGATATGGTCATTCAGTTAGTAGACATCATAATGATATGGTCATTCAGTTAGTAGACATAATGATATGGTCATTCAGTTAGTAGACATAATGATATGGTCATTCAGTTAGTAGACATAATGATATGGTCATTCAGTTAGTAGACATCATAATGATATGATCATTCAGTTAGTAGACATAATGATATGGTCATTCAGTTAGTAGACATCATAATGATATGGTCATTCAGTTAGTAGACATCATAATGATATGGTCATTCAGTTAGTAGACATAATGATGATATGATCATTCAGTTAGTAGACATAATGATATGGTCATTCAGTTAGTAGACATAATGATATGGTCATTCAGTTAGTAGACATCATAATGATATGGTCATTCAGTTAGTAGACATCATAATGATATGGTCATTCAGTTAGTAGACATCATGATGATATGATCATTCAGTTAGTAGACATCATAATGATATGGTCATTCAGTTAGTAGACATCATCATAATATGATCATTCAGTTAGTAGACATAATGATATGGTCATTCAGTTAGTAGACATCATAATGATATGGTCATTCAGTTAGTAGACATCATAATGATATGGTCATTCAGTTAGTAGACATCATAATGATATGGTCATTCAGTTAGTAGACATCATGATGATATGGTCATTCAGTTAGTAGACATCATAATGATATGGTCATTCAGTTAGTAGACATCATGATGATATGATCATTCAGTTAGTAGACATCATAATGATATGGTCATTCAGTTAGTAGACATCATGATGATATGATCATTCAGTTAGTAGACATAATGATATGGTCATTCAGTTAGTAGACATCATGATGATATGGTCATTCAGTTAGTAGACATCATGATGATATGATCATTCAGTTAGTAGACATCATAATGATATGGTCATTCAGTTAGTAGACATCATGATGATATGATCATTCAGTTAGTAGACATAATGATATGGTCATTCAGTTAGTAGACATCATGATGATATGGTCATTCAGTTAGTAGACATCATAATGATATGGTCATTCAGTTAGTAGACATAATGATATGATCATTCAGTTAGTAGACATAATGATATGGTCATTCAGTTAGTAGACATAATGATATGGTCATTCAGTTAGTAGACATAATGATATGGTCATTCAGTTAGTAGACATCATAATGATATGGTCATTCAGTTAGTAGACATCATGATATGGTCATTCAGTTAGTAGACATAATGATGATATGGTCATTCAGTTAGTAGACATCATAATGATATGGTCATTCAGTTAGTAGACATCATGATGATATGGTCATTCAGTTAGTAGACATAATGATATGATCATTCAGTTAGTAGACATAATGATATGGTCATTCAGTTAGTAGACATAATGATATGGTCATTCAGTTAGTAGACATCATAATGATATGGTCATTCAGTTAGTAGACATAATGATATGATCATTCAGTTAGTAGACATCATAATGATATGGTCATTCAGTTAGTAGACATAATGATATGGTCATTCAGTTAGTAGACATCATAATGATATGGTCATTCAGTTAGTAGACATGGTGATATGGTCATTCAGTTAGTAGACATCATAATGATATGGTCATTCAGTTAGTAGACATAATGATATGGTCATTCAGTTAGTAGACATCATGATGATATGGTCATTCAGTTAGTAGACATCATAATGATATGGTCATTCAGTTAGTAGACATAATGATATGGTCATTCAGTTAGTAGACATAATGATATGGTCATTCAGTTAGTAGACATAATGATATGGTCATTCAGTTAGTAGACATCATAATGATATGGTCATTCAGTTAGTAGACATCATAATGATATGGTCATTCAGTTAGTAGACATAATGATATGGTCATTCAGTTAGTAGACATAATGATATGGTCATTCAGTTAGTAGACATCATAATGATATGGTCATTCAGTTAGTAGACATCATAATGATATGATCATTCAGTTAGTAGACATAATGATATGGTCATTCAGTTAGTAGACATCATGATGATATGATCATTCAGTTAGTAGACATCATAATGATATGGTCATTCAGTTAGTAGACATAATGATATGGTCATTGAGTTAGTAGACATAATGATATGGTCATTCAGTTAGTAGACATAATGATATGGTCATTCAGTTAGTAGACATCATAATGATATGATCATTCAGTTAGTAGACATAATGATATGGTCATTCAGTTAGTAGACATAATGATATGGTCATTCAGTTAGTAGACATAATGATATGGTCATTCAGTTAGTAGACATCATAATGATATGGTCATTCAGTTAGTAGACATCATAATGATATGGTCATTCAGTTAGTAGACATAATGATATGGTCATTCAGTTAGTAGACATAATGATATGGTCATTCAGTTAGTAGACATAATGATATGGTCATTCAGTTAGTAGACATCATGATGATATGGTCATTCAGTTAGTAGACATCATAATGATATGGTCATTCAGTTAGTAGACATCATAATGATATGGTCATTCAGTTAGTAGACATAATGATGATATGATCATTCAGTTAGTAGACATAATGATATGGTCATTCAGTTAGTAGACATAATGATATGGTCATTCAGTTAGTAGACATCATAATGATATGGTCATTCAGTTAGTAGACATCATAATGATATGGTCATTCAGTTAGTAGACATCATGATGATATGATCATTCAGTTAGTAGACATCATGATGATATGGTCATTCAGTTAGTAGACATCATCATGATATGATCATTCAGTTAGTAGACATAATGATATGGTCATTCAGTTAGTAGACATCATAATGATATGGTCATTCAGTTAGTAGACATCATAATGATATGGTCATTCAGTTAGTAGACATCATAATGATATGGTCATTCAGTTAGTAGACATCATGATGATATGGTCATTCAGTTAGTAGACATCATAATGATATGGTCATTCAGTTAGTAGACATCATGATGATATGATCATTCAGTTAGTAGACATCATAATGATATGGTCATTCAGTTAGTAGACATCATGATGATATGATCATTCAGTTAGTAGACATAATGATATGGTCATTCAGTTAGTAGACATCATGATGATATGGTCATTCAGTTAGTAGACATCATGATGATATGATCATTCAGTTAGTAGACATCATAATGATATGGTCATTCAGTTAGTAGACATCATGATGATATGATCATTCAGTTAGTAGACATAATGATATGGTCATTCAGTTAGTAGACATCATGATGATATGGTCATTCAGTTAGTAGACATCATAATGATATGGTCATTCAGTTAGTAGACATAATGATATGATCATTCAGTTAGTAGACATAATGATATGGTCATTCAGTTAGTAGACATAATGATATGGTCATTCAGTTAGTAGACATAATGATATGGTCATTCAGTTAGTAGACATCATAATGATATGGTCATTCAGTTAGTAGACATCATGATATGGTCATTCAGTTAGTAGACATAATGATGATATGGTCATTCAGTTAGTAGACATCATAATGATATGGTCATTCAGTTAGTAGACATCATGATGATATGGTCATTCAGTTAGTAGACATAATGATATGATCATTCAGTTAGTAGACATAATGATATGGTCATTCAGTTAGTAGACATAATGATATGGTCATTCAGTTAGTAGACATCATAATGATATGGTCATTCAGTTAGTAGACATAATGATATGATCATTCAGTTAGTAGACATCATAATGATATGGTCATTCAGTTAGTAGACATAATGATATGGTCATTCAGTTAGTAGACATCATAATGATATGGTCATTCAGTTAGTAGACATGGTGATATGGTCATTCAGTTAGTAGACATCATAATGATATGGTCATTCAGTTAGTAGACATAATGATATGGTCATTCAGTTAGTAGACATCATGATGATATGGTCATTCAGTTAGTAGACATCATAATGATATGGTCATTCAGTTAGTAGACATAATGATATGGTCATTCAGTTAGTAGACATAATGATATGGTCATTCAGTTAGTAGACATAATGATATGGTCATTCAGTTAGTAGACATCATAATGATATGGTCATTCAGTTAGTAGACATCATAATGATATGGTCATTCAGTTAGTAGACATAATGATATGGTCATTCAGTTAGTAGACATAATGATATGGTCATTCAGTTAGTAGACATCATAATGATATGGTCATTCAGTTAGTAGACATCATAATGATATGATCATTCAGTTAGTAGACATAATGATATGGTCATTCAGTTAGTAGACATCATGATGATATGATCATTCAGTTAGTAGACATCATAATGATATGGTCATTCAGTTAGTAGACATAATGATATGGTCATTCAGTTAGTAGACATAATGATATGGTCATTCAGTTAGTAGACATAATGATATGGTCATTCAGTTAGTAGACATCATAATGATATGATCATTCAGTTAGTAGACATAACGATATGGTCATTCAGTTAGTAGACATAATGATATGGTCATTCAGTTAGTAGACATAATGATATGGTCATTCAGTTAGTAGACATCATAATGATATGGTCATTCAGTTAGTAGACATCATAATGATATGGTCATTCAGTTAGTAGACATAATGATATGGTCATTCAGTTAGTAGACATGATGATGATATGGTCATTCAGTTAGTAGACATCATAATGATATGGTCATTCAGTTAGTAGACATAATGATATGGTCATTCAGTTAGTAGACATAATGATATGGTCATTCAGTTAGTAGACATAATGATATGGTCATTCAGTTAGTAGACATCATAATGATATGGTCATTCAGTTAGTAGACATCATAATGATATGGTCATTCAGTTAGTAGACATCATAATGATATGGTCATTCAGTTAGTAGACATCATGATATGGTCATTCAGTTAGTAGACATCATGATGATATGGTCATTCAGTTAGTAGACATAATGATATGGTCATTCAGTTAGTAGACATAATGATATGGTCATTCAGTTAGTAGACATGATGATATGGTCATTCAGTTAGTAGACATAATGATATGGTCATTCAGTTAGTAGACATAATGATATGGTCATTCAGTTAGTAGACATCATAATGATATGGTCATTCAGTTAGTAGACATAATGATATGGTCATTCAGTTAGTAGACATAATGATATGGTCATTCAGTTAGTAGACATCATAATGATATGGTCATTCAGTTAGTAGACATCATGATGATATGGTCATTCAGTTAGTAGACATAATGATATGGTCATTCAGTTAGTAGACATAATGATATGGTCATTCAGTTAGTAGACATGATGATATGGTCATTCAGTTAGTAGACATAATGATATGGTCATTCAGTTAGTAGACATAATGATATGGTCATTCAGTTAGTAGACATAATGATATGGTCATTCAGTTAGTAGACATAATGATATGGTCATTCAGTTAGTAGACATCATAATGATATGATCATTCAGTTAGTAGACATAATGATATGGTCATTCAGTTAGTAGACATAATGATATGGTCATTCAGTTAGTAGACATAATGATATGGTCATTCAGTTAGTAGACATAATGATATGGTCATTCAGTTAGTAGACATAATGATATGGTCATTCAGTTAGTAGACATAATGATATGGTCATTCAGTTAGTAGACATCATAATGATATGGTCATTCAGTTAGTAGACATCATAATGATATGGTCATTCAGTTAGTAGACATAATGATATGGTCATTCAGTTAGTAGACATAATGATATGGTCATTCAGTTAGTAGACATCATAATGATATGGTCATTCAGTTAGTAGACATCATAATGATATGGTCATTCAGTTAGTAGACATCATAATGATATGATCATTCAGTTAGTAGACATAATGATATGGTCATTCAGTTAGTAGACATAATGATATGGTCATTCAGTTAGTAGACATCATGATGATATGGTCATTCAGTTAGTAGACATAATAATGATATGGTCATTCAGTTAGTAGACATAATGATATGATCATTCAGTTAGTAGACATAATGATATGGTCATTCAGTTAGTAGACATAATGATATGGTCATTCAGTTAGTAGACATAATGATATGGTCATTCAGTTAGTAGACATCATGGTGATATGATCATTCAGTTAGTAGACATCATAATGATATGGTCATTCAGTTAGTAGACATCATGATATGATCATTCAGTTAGTAGACATCATCATGATATGATCATTCAGTTAGTAGACATAATGATATGGTCATTCGGTTAGTAGACATCATAATGATATGGTCATTCAGTTTGTAGACATAATGATATGATCATTCAGTTAGTAGACATAATGATATGGTCATTCAGTTAGTAGACATAATGATATGGTCATTCAGTTAGTAGACATAATGATATGGTCATTCAGTTAGTAGACATCATAATGATATGGTCATTCAGTTAGTAGACATAATGATATGGTCATTCAGTTAGTAGACATAATGATATGGTCATTCAGTTAGTAGACATAATGATATGGTCATTCAGTTAGTAGACATAATGATATGGTCATTCAGTTAGTAGACATAATGATATGATCATTCAGTTAGTAGACATAATGATATGGTCATTCATTTAGTAGACATCATAATGATATGGTCATTCAGTTAGTAGACATAATGATATGGTCATTCAGTTAGTAGACATCATGATATGATCATTCAGTTAGTAGACATCATAATGATATGGTCATTCAGTTAGTAGACATAATGATATGGTCATTCAGTTAGTAGACATCATGATGATATGGTCATTCAGTTAGTAGACATCATGATGATATGGTCATTCAGTTAGTAGACATAATGATATGATCATTCAGTTAGTAGACATAATGATGATATGGTCATTCAGTCAGTAGACATCATGATGATATGGTCATTCAGTTAGTAGACATAATGATATGGTCATTCAGTTAGTAGACATAATGATATGGTCATTCAGTTAGTAGACATCATGATGATATGGTCATTCAGTTAGTAGACATCATGATGATATGGTCATTCAGTTAGTAGACATAATGATATGATCATTCAGTTAGTAGACATCATAATGATATGATCATTCAGTTAGTAGACATCATGATGATATGGTCATTCAGTCAGTAGACATCATGATGATATGGTCATTCAGTTAGTAGACATAATGATATGGTCATTCAGTTAGTAGACATAATGATATGGTCATTCAGTTAGTAGACATCATGATGATATGGTCATTCAGTCAGTAGACATAATGATGATAAGGTCATTCAGTTAGTAGACATCATAATGATATGGTCATTCAGTTAGTAGACATCATGATGATATGGTCATTCAGTTAGTAGACATCATGATGATATGGTCATTCAGTTAGTAGACATAATGATATGGTCATTCAGTTAGTAGACATAATGATATGATCATTCAGTTAGTAGACATAATGATATGGTCATTCAGTTAGTAGACATAATGATATGGTCATTCAGTTAGTAGACATCATAATGATATGGTCATTCAGTTAGTAGACATCATAATGATATGGTCATTCAGTTAGTAGACATCATAATGATATGATCATTCAGTTAGTAGACATAATGATATGATCATTCAGTTAGTAGACATCATGATGATATGATCAGTCAGTTAGTAGACATAATGATATGGTCATTCAGTTAGTAGACATCATGATGATATGATCATTCAGTTAGTAGACATCATAATGATATGATCATTCAGTTAGTAGACATAATGATATGGTCATTCAGTTAGTAGACATCATAATGATATGGTCATTCAGTTAGTAGACATAATGATATGGTCATTCAGTTAGTAGACATAATGATATGATCATTCAGTTAGTAGACATAATGATATGGTCATTCAGTTAGTAGACATCATGATGATATGGTCATTCAGTTAGTAGACATCATAATGATATGGTCATTCAGTTAGTAGACATAATGATATGGTCATTCAGTTAGTAGACATCATGATGATATGATCATTCAGTTAGTAGACATCATAATGATATGATCATTCAGTTAGTAGACATCATAATGATATGGTCATTCAGTTAGTAGACATCATGGTGATATGATCATTCAGTTAGTAGACATCATAATGATATGGTCATTCAGTTAGTAGACATCATAATGATATGGTCATTCAGTTAGTAGACATCATAATGATATGGTCATTCAGTTAGTAGACATCATAATGATATGGTCATTCAGTTAGTAGACATCATGATGATATGGTCATTCAGTTAGTAGACATCATGATATGGTCATTCAGTTAGTAGACATAATGATATGGTCATTCAGTTAGTAGACATCATAATGATATGGTCATTCAGTTAGTAGACATCATAATGATATGGTCATTCAGTTAGTAGACATAATGATATGATCATTCAGTTAGTAGACATCATAATGATATGGTCATTCAGTTAGTAGACATCATGATGATATGGTCATTCAGTTAGTAGACATCATGATATGGTCATTCAGTTAGTAGACATAATGATATGGTCATTCAGTTAGTAGACATCATGATGATATGGTCATTCAGTTAGTAGACATCATGATGATATGGTCATTCAGTTAGTAGACATAATGATATGATCATTCAGTTAGTAGACATAATGATGATATGGTCATTCAGTCAGTAGACATCATGATGATATGGTCATTCAGTTAGTAGACATAATGATATGGTCATTCAGTTAGTAGACATAATGATATGGTCATTCAGTTAGTAGACATCATGATGATATGGTCATTCAGTTAGTAGACATAATGATGATATGGTCATTCAGTTAGTAGACATCATGATGATATGGTCATTCAGTTAGTAGACATAATGATATGATCATTCAGTTAGTAGACATCATAATGATATGATCATTCAGTTAGTAGACATCATGATGATATGGTCATTCAGTCAGTAGACATCATGATGATATGGTCATTCAGTTAGTAGACATAATGATATGGTCATTCAGTTAGTAGACATAATGATATGGTCATTCAGTTAGTAGACATCATGATGATATGGTCATTCAGTTAGTAGACATAATGATGATATGATCATTCAGTTAGTAGACATAATGATATGGTCATTCAGTTAGTAGACATAATGATATGATCATTCAGTTAGTAGACATAATGATATGGTCATTCAGTTAGTAGACATAATGATATGGTCATTCAGTTAGTAGACATCATGATGATATGGTCATTCAGTTAGTAGACATCGCTCTGGATAAGAGCGTCTGCTAAATGACTTAAATGTAAATGTAAATGTAGACATCATGATGATATGGTCATTCAGTTAGTAGACATAATGATATGATCATTCAGTTAGTAGACATAATGATATGGTCATTCAGTTAGTAGACATAATGATATGGTCATTCAGTTAGTAGACATAATGATATGGTCATTCAGTTAGTAGACATAATGATATGGTCATTCAGTTAGTAGACATAATGATATGGTCATTCAGTTAGTAGACATCATAATGATATGGTCATTCAGTTAGTAGACATCATAATGATATGGTCATTCAGTTAGTAGACATAATGATATGGTCATTCAGTTAGTAGACATCATGATGATATGATCATTCAGTTAGTAGACACTTATCCCCAGTGAATCAGTCAGTTAGTAGACACTTATCCACAGTGAATCAGTCAGTTAGTAGACACTTATCCCCAGTGAATCAGTCAGTTAGTAGACACTTATCCACAGTGAATCAGTCAGTTAGTAGACACTTATCCACAGTGAATCAGTTAGTAGACACTTATCCACAGTGAATCAGTTAGTAGACACTTATCCCCAGTGAATCAGTCAGTTAGTAGACACTTATCCACAGTGAATCAGTTAGTTAGTAGACACTTATCCCCAGTGAATCAGTCAGTTAGTAGACACTTATCCCCAGTGAATCAGTCAGTTAGTAGACACTTATCCCCAGTGAATCAGTTAGTAGACACTTATCCACAGTGAATCAGTCAGTTAGTAGACACTTATCCCCAGTGAATCAGTCAGTTAGTAGACACTTATCCCCAGTGAATCAGTCAGTTAGTAGACACTTATCCACAGTGAATCAGTCAGTTAGTAGACACTTATCCCCAGTGAATCAGTCAGTTAGTAGACACTTATCCACAGTGAATCAGTCAGTTAGTAGACACTTATCCACAGTGAATCAGTCAGTTAGTAGACACTTATCCACAGTGAATCAGTCAGTTAGTAGACACTTATCCACAGTGAATCAGTTAGTTAGTAGACACTTATCCCCAGTGAATCAGTCAGTTAGTAGACACTTATCCCCAGTGAATCAGTCAGTTAGTAGACACTTATCCACAGTGAATCAGTCAGTTAGTAGACACTTATCCACAGTGAATCAGTTAGTAGACACTTATCCACAGTGAATCAGTTAGTAGACACTTATCCACAGTGAATCAGTTAGTAGACACTTATCCACAGTGAATCAGTTAGTAGACACTTATCCACAGTGAATCAGTCAGTTAGTAGACACTTATCCACAGTGAATCAGTTAGTAGACACTTATCCACAGTGAATCAGTCAGTTAGTAGACACTTATCCACAGTGAATCAGTTAGTAGACACTTATCCACAGTGAATCAGTTAGTTTGTAGACACTTATCCACAGTGAATCAGTTAGTAGACACTTATCCACAGTGAATCAGTTAGTAGACACTTATCCACAGTGAATCAGTTAGTAGACACTTATCCACAGTGAATCAGTTAGTAGACACTTATCCACAATGAATCAGTTAGTAGACACTTATCCACAGTGAATCAGTTAGTAGACACTTATCCACAGTGAATCAGTTAGTAGACACTTATCCCCAGTGAATCAGTTAGTAGACACTTATCCACAGTGAATCAGTTAGTAGACACTTATCCACAGTGAATCAGTTAGTAGACACTTATCCACAGTGAATCAGTTAGTAGACACTTATCCACAGTGAATCAGTTAGTAGACACTTATCCACAGTGAATCAGTTAGTAGAAACTTATCCCCAGTGAATCAGTCAGTTAGTAGACACTTATCCACAGTGAATCAGTCAGTTAGTAGACACTTATCCCCAGTGAATCAGTCAGTTAGTAGACACTTATCCCCAGTGAATCAGTCAGTTAGTAGACACTTATCCACAGTGAATCAGTCAGTTAGTAGACACTTATCCCCAGTGAATCAGTCAGTTAGTAGACACTTATCCACAGTGAATCAGTCAGTTAGTAGACACTTATCCACAGTGAATCAGTCAGTTAGTAGACACTTATCCCCAGTGAATCAGTCAGTTAGTAGACACTTATCCACAGTGAATCAGTCAGTTAGTAGACACTTATCCACAGTGAATCAGTCAGTTAGTAGACACTTATCCACAGTGAATCAGTCAGTTAGTAGACACTTATCCACAGTGAATCAGTCAGTTAGTAGACACTTATCCACAGTGAATCAGTCAGTTAGTAGACACTTATCCACAGTGAATCAGTCAGTTAGTAGACACTTATCCACAGTGAATCAGTCAGTTAGTAGACACTTATCCAGTGAATCAGTTAGTAGACACTTATCCACAGTGAATCAGTCAGTTAGTAGACACTTATCCACAGTGAATCAGTCAGTTAGTAGACACTTATCCACAGTGAATCAGTCAGTTAGTAGACACTTATCCACAGTGAATCAGTCAGTTAGTAGACACTTATCCCCAGTGAATCAGTCAGTTAGTAGACACTTATCCACCAGTGAATCAGTCAGTTAGTAGACACTTATCCCCACAGTGAATCAGTCAGTTAGTAGACACTTATCCCCAGTGAATCAGTCAGTTAGTAGACACTTATCCACAGTGAATCAGTCAGTTAGTAGACACTTATCCCCAGTGAATCAGTCAGTTAGTAGACACTTATCCACAGTGAATCAGTCAGTTAGTAGACACTTATCCACAGTGAATCAGTCAGTTAGTAGACACTTATCCCCAGTGAATCAGTCAGTTAGTAGACACTTATCCCCAGTGAATCAGTCAGTTAGTAGACACTTATCCACAGTGAATCAGTCAGTTAGTAGACACTTATCCACAGTGAATCAGTCAGTTAGTAGACACTTATCCACAGTGAATCAGTCAGTTAGTAGACACTTATCCCCAGTGAATCAGTCAGTTAGTAGACACTTATCCACAGTGAATCAGTCAGTTAGTAGACACTTATCCACAGTGAATCAGTCAGTTAGTAGACACTTATCCCCAGTGAATCAGTCAGTTAGTAGACACTTATCCACAGTGAATCAGTCAGTTAGTAGACACTTATCCACAGTGAATCAGTCAGTTAGTAGACACTTATCCACAGTGAATCAGTCAGTTAGTAGACACTTATCCCCAGTGAATCAGTCAGTTAGTAGACACTTATCCCCAGTGAATCAGTCAGTTAGTAGACACTTATCCAGTGAATCAGTCAGTTAATCCAGTGAATCAGTCAGTTAGTAGACACTTATCCACAGTGA
Organism: Oncorhynchus masou masou; assembly: GCF_036934945.1. Taxonomy (NCBI): domain Eukaryota; kingdom Metazoa; phylum Chordata; class Actinopteri; order Salmoniformes; family Salmonidae; genus Oncorhynchus; species Oncorhynchus masou. The sequence goes on from NW_027014076.1 coordinate 255,021, forward strand.
ATCAGTCAGTTAGTAGACACTTATCCCCAGTGAATCAGTCAGTTAGTAGACACTTATCCACAGTGAATCAGTCAGTTAGTAGACACTTATCCACAGTGAATCAGTCAGTTAGTAGACACTTATCCACAGTGAATCATTCAGTTAGTAGACACGTATCCACAGTGAATCAGTCAGTTAGTAGACACTTATCCACAGTGAATCAGTTAGTAGACACTTATCCACAGTGAATCAGTCAGTTAGTAGACACTTATCCACAGTGAATCAGTCAGTTAGTAGACACTTATCCACAGTGAATCAGTCAGTTAGTAGACACTTATCCACAGTGAATCAGTCAGTTAGTAGACACTTATCCACAGTGAATCAGTCAGTTAGTAGACACTTATCCACAGTGAATCAGTCAGTTAGTAGACACTTATCCACAGTGAATCAGTCAGTTAGTAGACACTTATCCCCAGTGAATCAGTCAGTTAGTAGACACTTATCCACAGTGAATCAGTCAGTTAGTAGACACTTATCCACAGTGAATCAGTCAGTTAGTAGACACTTATCCCCAGTGAATCAGTCAGTTAGTAGACACTTATCCCCAGTGAATCAGTCAGTTAGTAGACACTTATCCACAGTGAATCAGTCAGTTAGTAGACACTTATCCCAGTGAATCAGTCAGTTAGTAGACACTTATCCCCAGTGAATCAGTTTAGTAGACACTTATCCACAGTGAATCAGTCAGTTAGTAGACACTTATCCCCACAGTGAATCAGTCAGAATTATCCACAGTGAATCAGTCAGTTAGTAGACACTTATCCACAGTGAATCAGTCAGTTAGTAGACACTTATCCACAGTGAATCAGTCAGTTAGTAGACACTTATCCACAGTGAATCAGTCAGTTAGTAGACACTTATCCACAGTGAATCAGTCAGTTAGTAGACACTTATCCACAGTGAATCAGTCAGTTAGTAGACACTTATCCACAGTGAATCAGTCAGTTAGTAGACACTTATCCACAGTGAATCAGTCAGTTAGTAGACACTTATCCCCAGTGAATCAGTCAGTTAGTAGACACTTATCCACAGTGAATCAGTCAGTTAATAGACACTTATCACACAGTGAATCACAGTGAATCAGTCAGTTAGTAGACACTTATCCACAGTGAATCAGTCAGTTAGTAGACACTTATCCACAGTGAATCAGTCAGTCAGTAGACACTTATCCACAGTGAATCAGTCAGTTAGTAGACACTTATCCACAGTGAATCAGTCAGTTAGTAGACACTTATCCCCAGTGAATCAGTCGTCTCTCTGCAATCTACAGGAAGTCAGGTGTGTTCATACCGGCAGCTCTTGAAATAACAATGGTTCCCTTTGACTATGTTTAGTTTGGATTTGAGTCAAAGCTGCGGTTTGGTATTTGAGTCCGATTGAAAGACCAGAGAGGTGGTGTGTGTGTGTGTGTGTGGGGGGGGGGGGGGGCACTGCTGGAAAAATGTCCCGATTTGTTGTACTTGAGTAAAAGTAAAGATACCTTTTAATAGAAAATGACTGTAACCGAGCCTGTTTCTACTGTGTCATGAGGAGAGGTTCAAGGCAGGTTAGATTGATGTGCACACCCAGGAAGAGAGCAGTGAAATCTGATCACAGACCCCAGTTGTTGTCAGCTAGAAACACATTTCATTACCATTTGTAGACGCAACCGAATCTCCATCGGATAGTGATCGGATCGGATGACGATAACCACATGTTAATGCAAAGGTGTAACCGTGGCGAGAGAGAGACCAGCAAGGTGGGAAAAACTACTCAATCACAGACGAGTAAATGTAAAGATATGTTAATGACTCAAAGTGAAAGTGAAAGTCACCCCAGTTAAATACGACTTGAGTAAAAGTTTTAAAAAGGGATTAGGTTTTTAAGTATACTTAAATATCAAAAGTAAATATAATTACAAAAATATACTTAAGTATCAGAATTAAAAGTATAAATCATTTAAAATGCCTTATATTAAGCAAACCAGATGGCACGATTGTTTAAAAAAATAAAAGTTACATATAGCCAAGGGCATATTACAAAACTCAGACATCACTTACAAACAAAGCATTTGTGTTTAGTGAGTCTGCCAGATCAGAGGCAGTAGGGATGACCAGGGATGTTCTCTGTTTAGTGAGTCCTCCAGATCAGAGGCCGTAGAGATGACCAGGGATGTTTTCTGTTTAGTGAGTCCTCCAGATCAGAGGCCGTAGAGATGACCAGGGATGTTTTCTGTTTAGTGAGTCCTCCAGATCAGAGGCAGTAGATGACCAGGGATGTTCTCTGTTTAGTGAGTCCTCCAGATCAGAGGCAGTAGGGATGTTCTCTGTTTAGTGGGTCCTCCAGATCAGAGGCAGTAGGGATGTTCTCTGTTTAGTGAGTCCTCCAGATCAGAGGCAGTAGAGATGACCAGGGTTGTTCTCTGTTTAGTGAGTCCTCCAGATCAGAGGCAGTAGGGATGAACTGGGATGTTCTCTGTTTAGTGAGTCCTCCAGATCAGAGGGAGTAGAGACGACCAGGGATGTTCTCTGTTTAGTGAGTCCTCCAGATCAGAGGCAGTAGAGACGACCAGGGATGTTCTCTGTTTAGTGAGTCCACCAGATCTTAGGCAGTAGAGACGACCAGGGATGTTCTCTGTTTAGTGAGTCTGCCAGATCTTAGGCAGCAGAGACGACCAGGGATGTTCTCTGTTTAGTGAGTCTGCCAGATCAGAGGCAGTAGATCACCCGGGATGTTCTCTGTTTAGTGAGTCCACCAGATCAGAGGCAGTAGAGACGACCAGGGATGTTCTCTGTTTAGTGAGTCTGCCAGATCAGAGGCAGTAGATGACCAGGGTTGTTCTCTGTTTACTGAGTCTGCCAGATCAGAGGTAGTAGGGATGACCAGGGATGTTCTCTGTTTAGTGAGTCCTCCAGATCAGAGGTAGTAGGGGTGACCAGGGATGTTCTCTGTTTGGTGAGTCCTCCAGATCAGAGGCAGTAGGGATGACCAGGGTTGTTCTCCGTTTAGTGAGTCCTCCAGATCAGAGGCAGTAGGGATGACCAGGGTTGTTCTCTGTTTAGTGAGTCCTCCAGATCAGAGGCAGTAGGGATGATTTTCTCTTTTTTTATGTGCGTGAATTAGATAATTTTCTGGTCCTGCTAAGCGTTCAAAATGAACGGATAGTTTTGCGTGTCAGGGGCCAATGTATGGAGTAAAAAAAATACATTTTATTTTCTTCAGGAATGTAGTGAAGTAAAAGTTAAAGTCTTCAAAAATATAAATAGTAAAGTAAAGATACCCCCCCCAAACAAAAATACTTAAGTAGTACTTTAAAGTATTTATTACTTATTACTTATAGACTTGGGAGAAAGGGAGGAGAGGGGAGGAAGGAGGAGAGAGGGGAGGAAGGAGGAGAGGGGGGAGGAAGGAGGAGAGAGGGGAGGAAGGAGGAGAGGGGGGAGGAAGGAGGAGAGGGGGGAGGAAGGAGGAGAGGGGGGAGGAAGGAGGAGAGGGGAGGAAGGAGGAGAGAGGGGAGGAAGGAGGAGAGCTGGGCGTTTTCCTGTCGGTAACAACAATTATTACTCTCTAAACAAACGTGGGAGGGAAAGTCGGGTCAGATAAACACGAGCTAGGCCTCCAGAGGTGAAATAAATCAGATTTATAACTTTAAAAAAAAATATATATATATATATATATATGTACAGTGCCTTGCGAAAGTATTCGGCCCCTTTGAACTTTGCGACCTTTTGCCACATTTCAGGCTTCAAACATAAAGATATAAAACTGTATTTTTTTGTGAAGAATCAACAACAAGTGGGACACAATCATGAAGTGGAAAGACATTTATTGGATATTTCAAACTGAAAAATTGGGCGTTCAAAATTATTCAGCGCCTTTACTTTCAGTGCAGCAAACTCTCTCCAGAAGTTCAGTGAGGATCTCTGAATGATCCAATGTTGACCTAAATGACTAATGATGATAAATACAATCCACCTGTGTGTAATCAAGTCTCCGTATAAATGCACCTGCACTGTGATAGTCTCAGAGGTCCGTTAAAATCGCAGAGAGCATCATGAAGAACAAGGCACACACCATCCTTGAGCATTTAGGTCCTATTCATTTAAAACGGTTGTTGAACAGCAGCCTCCAGTTGCTGAAACCTAACAAAGTGTGAAACAATTGGCCCTAATGGCCCTCTTGTTGGCCGACAGCCTATGTGGGCTAATAGCATATGAATTAACTTCTTTAAAAATTATATATATATATAAAATGAAAAATAAAAAAATAAAATAGTCTATAACAACATAAAGTTTAGAAAGTCAAAGAACCCACAGTCTTACTCATCACTGTTGACTACATCCGGGTTTACCATTGTGAACAATAGCCTGTCAATCAATAGTTATTCTGAACAAAATACCTTTTTCGATGAATTCTTGTTGTTTGGTTTTATTGTCTGAACAGTCGCTGAGATTATATTTGTTTATCAATGCAACAACAACAAAAATATGTAAAAAAAAAAAATAGTCTACTTTGATGAATAGGTTATAGATCAGATCAAGGGACCCGGTGACAACACTGGCTGCGGAAGAAATTATACATCGTGTTTCCCATTTTTCAAGTCGTAACATGTCGGAATGCTGGAGGGCATTTTACACGGAGCTCGTCCGTTTTGTCACGTTCTGTGTTCGAGCGTTTGAGGACACACTGGCGTGTGGGTGTTGCGTCCGGCGTCCGTTTGATGCGATTATGTCAGCGCCTGGTAACCAAACTGGTATTACCATGCCAGCAACAATGTCAGTGAAAGGAATGAGGAGGAGGAGGAGGGGGGTGGGGGAGTATGGTGAAGTCAGTGGCGTGGCTGGTATCTGTTTATGTTGCGCCTGTGCGTGTGTATGCGCCTATCAGACTGGTATGGCAATATGGCCACATAGATAGACCGGTTGGTATGGCTGGTACTTTCCCAGCGAGACTGAAGCCAAACTCCCATGTAATTTCCTCCTCTAAAAACCAGAGGGAGGGAGAGAAAGAGGGAGAGGTCCTCTGGTCCAGGAGTCTTATTCTGTCTTTTTGTTGTCCTACGTTTTGTCCTTGCAACATAATCAGCTCCGAAACATTACCAATAGTTAGTCAGGCATTAGTGGGGTTCCCCAGTCTCTCCTTTATCCGATTGTAGCCATTGGGGCGGCAGAGTAGCCTAGTGATTAGAGTGTTGGACTAGTAACCGGAAGTTTGCAAGTTCAAATCCCCGAGCTGACAAATCTGTCGTTCTGCCCCTGAACAGGTAGTTAACCCACTGCTCCTTGGCCGTCATTGAAAATAAAAAATGTTCTTAACTGACTTGCCTAGTTAAATAAAGGTAAAATAAATACAAATTACACCCCTTGGTCTGAGTGATGAAAGCACTTGTCTTTAAGTTTGTAGATCAGTGGAAACGGGAGAGTAGAGAATAGACGCACAATGAGATTTCTATCGAAAGTAAAAGTAAATCGATGCCCTGGGTGCGACGCGAACAGACAGACGCACAACAAACGGCAACAAAGTCCACGGCTTAATGCATGGATCATATAGTGGATCATATAGTGGAAGCTGTTTCATTTTAACCGAGGGGATGGAGACTCTCGATGCCCGCCAGACAGGTGAGATTTTTGGGGTATTTTTCTGCTGGTCTCCTCAATATAGTTTTTATCCGAAGCACCGATACCATCTCCAATGCATGGTGAAATAAAAATAAAAAAACATTTTTTTTTTGAAAAGACAATAAATGTAAACTTATTTTGTACTATTTATTTAAGAGTTTTACTGTTTTTATTTTTGTAAATCTAATTTAATTTCGCCGTATTTTTGTTTGTGAATGATTGCATGTGGCGTGTGATTTGATGCGGGTTTTTGGGGGTGTTGGGCGGGATTCCAGTCAGCAACGAGAGAAAGTGAGGTGTCCTCTCGTGAGTCCCGGTAGGTGCTGTTCTCCGTTCTGTTATTCAGAAGGAATTACTACCGTGTGTTGCAATCTTAACCTCTGCAATGTTTAATTTGTGTTTGGCCGGTTATCTGGCATTTATTATTTTATTATAGGACTTGTATCATATCCGCCCCCCCCCCCCCCATGTTTAAAAGAGCAATACAACTGTGACACGTGGGGTTGACGGGGGACGTGGAGTTCATTAATTAAGCCATACGTTTACTTTCTGATCTGTTTTAATATCATTCTCTCTCCCCCCCCCCCAGGATGTGGGTAGCTCATTGCCTAGTTAAAGAGAAAAACAACATCTGTTAGACCAGTCTGTTTCAGCTTTGGACCAGAGACATTAAGTTTAGAGCGACGGGACACACATTCTAGCTGCTCTGGGGTCCCTGCTGAAGCCCAGTAGGCTAGTTACAGAGTAAAACAACATCTGTTAGACCAGTCTGTTTCAGCTTTGGATCAGAGACATTATGACCAGAGACAGAGATCAGACAGACAGACCAGACAGAGACCAGAGACATTATGTTTAGAGAGATAGGACAAAACATTGAGAATGTTGAATATTGTTCAAAATTCTAGAAAGTCTGTTTTTGATTTTATTTAACTAGACTATTTCAGTTAAGAACAAATTCTTATTTTACAATGATGGCCTACCCCCGACCAAACCCTCCCCTAACCCGAACAACCCTGGGCCAATATTGCACCGCCCTATGGGACCCTCGATCAAGTTCCGGTCCTGATGCTAGAGACCATAACTCAATGAGAGGCCCTGATGTTAGAGACCGTAACCCAATGAGAGGTCCTGATGCTAGAGACCGTAACCCAATGAGAGGCCCTGATGCTAGAGACCGTAACCCAATGAGAGGCCCTGATGCTAGAGACCGTAACCCAATGAGAGGTCCCTCTGATGCTAGAGACCGTAACCCAATGAGAGGTCCTGAGGAGACCGTAACCCAATGAGAGGTCAGGATGCTAGAGACCGTAAAACAACATCTGTTAGAGTCTGTTTCGCCCAGGTGCTAGAGACCGTAACCCAATGAGAGGTTCCTGATGCTAGAGACCGTAACTGATGCTGAGACCGTCAATGAGAGGCATGCTAGAGACCGTAACCAATGAGAGGATGCTAGAGACCGTAACAATGAGAGGTCCTGATGCAGAGACCGTAACAATGAGAGGTCCTAGAGACCGTAACCCAATGAGAGGCCCTGATGTTAGAGACCGTAACCCAATGAGAGGTTGATGCTAGAGACCGTAACCCAATGAGAGGTCCTGATGCTAGAGACCGTAACCCAATGAGAGGTCCTGATGCTAGAGACCGTAACCCAATGAGAGGTCCTGATGCTAGAGACCGTAACCCAATGAGAGGTCCTGATGCTAGAGACCGTAACCCAATGAGAGGTCCTGATGCTAGAGACCGTAACCCAATGAGAGGTCCTGATAGAACAATGAGAGGTCCTGATGCTAGAGACCATAACAATGAGAGGCCTGATGTTAGAGACCGTAACCCAATGAGAGGTCCTGATGCTAGAGACCGTAACCCAATGAGAGGCCCTGATGCTAGAGACCGTAACCCAATGAGAGGTCCTGACTAGAGACCGTAACCCAATGAGAGGTCCTGATGCTAGAGACCGTAACCCAATGAGAGGTCCTGATGCTAGAGACCGTAACCCAATGAGAGGTCCTGATGCTAGAGACCGTAACCCAATGAGAGGTCCTGATGCTAGAGACCGTAACCCAATGAGAGGTTGATGCTAGAGACCGTAACCCAATGAGAGGTCCTGATGCTAGAGACCATAACTCAATGAGAGGCCCTGATGTTAGAGACCGTAACCCAATGAGAGGGCCTGATGCTAGAGACCGTAACCCAATGAGAGGCCCTGATGCTAAAGACCGTAACCCAATGAGAGGTCCTGATGCTAGAGACCGTAACCCAATGAGAGGTCCTGATGCTAGAGACCGTAACCCAATGAGAGGCCCTGATGCTAGAGACCGTAACCCAATGAGAGGTCCTGATGCTAGAGACCGTAACCCAATGAGAGGTCCTGATGCTAGAGACCGTAACCCAATGAGAGGTCCTGATGCTAGAGACCGTAACCCAATGAGGTCCTGATGCTAGAGACCGTAACCCAATGAGAGGTCCTGATGCTAGAGACCGTAACCCAATGAGAGGTCCTGATGCTGACCGTGAGAGGCCCTAGAGACCGTAACCCAATGAGAGGCCCTGATGCTAGAGACCGTAACCCAATGAGAGGTCCTGATGCTAGAGACCGTAACCCAATGAGAGGTCCTGATGCTAGAGACCGTAACCCAATGAGAGGCCCTGATGCTAGAGACCGTAACCCAATGAGAGGTCCTGAGAGGTCCTGATGCTAGAGACCGTAACCCAATGAGAGGCATGCTAGAGACCGTAACCCAATGAGAGGTCCTGAGAGGTCCTGATGATGCTAGAGACCGTAACCCAATGAGAGGTCCTGATGCTAGAGACCGTAACCCAATGAGAGGTCCTGATGCTAGAGACCGTAACCCAATGAGAGGATCCTGATGCTAGAGACCGTAACCCAATGATGCTAGAGACCGAACCCAATGAGAGGTCCTGATGCTAGAGACCGAGAGGTCCTGAACCCAATGAGAGGTCCTGATGCTAGAGACCGTAACCCAATGAGAGGTCCTGATGCTAGAGACCGTAACCCAATGAGAGGTCCTGATGCTAGAGACCGTAACCCAATGAGAGGTCCTGATGCTAGAGACCGTAACCCAATGAGAGGTCCTGATGCTAGAGACCGAACCCAATGAGAGGTCCTGATGCTAGAGACCGTAACCCAATGAGAGGTCCTGATGAGAGACCGTAACCCAATGAGAGGTCCTGATGCTAGAGACCGTAACCCAATGAGAGGTCCTGATGCTAGAGACCGTAACCCAATGAGAGGCCGTAACCCAATGAGAGGTCCTGATGCTAGAGACCGTAACCCAATGAGAGGTCCTGATGTTAGAGACCGTAACCCAATGAGAGACCGTAACCCAATGAGAGGTCCTGATGCTAGAGACCGTAACCCAATGAGAGGTCCTGATGCTAGAGACCGTAACCCAATGAGAGGCCCTGATGCTAGAGACCGTAACCCATGCTAGAGACCGTAACCCAATGAGAGGCCCTGATGCTAGAGACCGTAACCCAATGAGAGGTCCTGATGCTAGAGACCGTAACCCAATGAGAGGCCCTGATGCTAGAGACCGTAACCCATCCTGATGCTAGAGACCGTAACCCAATGAGAGGTCCTGATGCTAGAGACCGTAACCCAATGAGAGGTCCTGATGCTAGAGACCGTGAGAGGTCCTGATGCTAGAGACCGTAACCCAATGAGAGGTCCTGATGCTAGAGACCGTAACCCAATGAGAGGTCCTGATGCTAGAGACCGTAACCCAATGAGAGGTCCTGATGCTAGAGACCGTAACCCAATGAGATGCCCTGATTCCTACACCTAGCTGAGAGGCCCTGATTCCTACACCTAGCTGAGAGGCCCTGATTCCCACACCTAGCTGAGAGGCCCTGATTCCTACACCTAGCTGAGAGGCCCTGATTCCTACACCGAGCTGAGAGGCCCTGATTCCTACACCCAGCTGAGAGGCCCCTATTCCTACACCTAGCTGAGAGGCCTGATTCCTACACCTAGCTGAGCTGCACTGATTCCTACACCTAGCTGAGAGGCCCTGATTCCTACACCTAGCTGAGAGGCCCTGATTCCTACACCTAGCTGAGAGGCCCTGATTCCTACGCCTAGCTTAGATGCCCTGATTCCTACACCCAGCTGAGAGGCCCCTATTCCTACACCTAGCTGAGAGGCCTGATTCCTACACCTAGCTGAGCTGCACTGATTCCTACACCTAGCTGAGAGGCCCTGATTCCTACACCTAGCTGAGAGGCCCTGATTCCTACACCTAGCTGAGAGGCCCTGATTCCTACGCCTAGCTTAGATGCCCTGATTCCTATGCCTAGCTGAGAGGTCCTGATTCCTACACCTAGCTGAGAGGCCCTGATTCCTACACCTAGCTGAGAGGCCCTGATTCCTACACCTAGCTGAGAGGCCCTGATTCCTACACCTAGCTGAGAGGCCCTGATTCCTACACCGAGCTGAGAGGCCCTGATTCCTACACCTAGCTGACAGTCCCTGATTCCTACACCTAGCTGAGAGGCCCTGATTCCTACACCTCGCTGAGAGGCCCTGATTCCTACACCTAGCTGAGAGGCCCTGATTCCTACACCTAGCTGAGAGGCCCTGATTCCTACACCTAGCTGAGAGGCCCTGATTCCTACACCTAGCTGAGAGGCCCTGATTCCTACACCTAGCTGAGAGGCCCTGATTCCTACACCTAGCTGAGAGGCCCTGATTCCTACACCGAGCTGAGAGGCCCTGATTCCTACACCTAGCTGACAGTCCCTGATTCCTACACCTAGCTGAGAGGCCCTGATTCCTACACCTAGCTGAGAGGCCAAAATTCCTACACCTAGCTGAGAGGCCCTGATTCCTACACCTAGCTGAGAGGCCCTGATTCCTACACCTAGCTGAGAGGCCCTGATTCCTACACCTCGCTGAGAGGCCCTGATTCCTACACCTAGCTGAGAGGCCCTGATTCCTACACCTAGCTGAGAGGCCCTGATTCCTACACCTAGCTGAGAGGCCCTGATTCCTACACCTAGCTGAAAGGCCCTGATTCCTACACCTAGCTGAGAGGCCCTGATTCCTACACCTAGCTGAGAGGCCCTGATTCCTACACCTAGCTGAGAGGCCCTGATTCCTACACCTAGCTGAGAGGCCCTGATTCCTACACCGAGCTGAGAGGCCCTGATTCCTACACCTAGCTGAGCTGCCCTGATTCCTACACCTAGCTGAGAGGCCAAAATTCCTACACCTAGCTGAGAGGCCCTGATTCCTACACCTAGCTGAGAGGCCCTGATTCCTACACCTAGCTGAGAGGCCCTGATTCCTACACCTCGCTGAGAGGCCCTGATTCCTACACCTAGCTGAGAGGCCCTGATTCCTACACCTAGCTGAGAGGCCCTGATTCCTACACCTAGCTGAGCTGCCCTGATTCCTACACCTAGCTGAAAGGCCCTGATTCCTACACCTAGCTGAGAGGCCCTGATTCCTACACCTAGCTGAGAGGCCCTGATTCCTACACCTAGCTGAGAGGCCCTGATTCCTACACCTAGCTGAGAGGCCCTGATTCCTACACCTAGCTGAGAGGCCCTGATTCCTACACCTAGCTGAGCTGCCCTGATTCCTACACCTAGCTGAGAGGCCAAAATTCCTACACCTAGCTGAGAGGCCCTGATTCCTACACCTAGCTGAGAGGCCCTGATTCCTACACCTAGCTGAGAGGCCCTGATTCCTACACCTAGCTGAGAGGCCCTGATTCCTACACCTAGCTGAGAGGCCCTGATTCCTACACCTAGCTGAGAGGCCCTGATTCCTACACCTAGCTGAGAGGCCCTGATTCCTACACCGAGCTGAGAGGCCCTGATTCCTACACCTAGCTGACAGTCACTGATTCCTACACCTAGCTGACAGTCCCTGATTCCTACACCTAGCTGAGAGGCCCTGATTCCTACACCTAGCTGAGAGGCCCTGATTCCTACGCCTAGCTGAGAGGCCCTGATTCCTACGCCTAGCTTAGATGCCCTGATTCCTATGCCTAGCTGAGAGGTCCTGATTCCTACGCCTAGCTGAGAGGCCCTGATTCCTACACCTAGCTGAGAGGCCCTGATTCCTACACCTAGCTGAGAGGCCCTGATTCCTACACCTAGCTGAGAGGCCCTGATTCCTACACCTAGCTGAGAGGCCCTGATTCCTACACCTAGCTGATAGGCCCTGATTCCTACACCTAGCTGAGAGGCCCTGATTCCTACACCTAGCTGAGAGGCCCTGATTCCTACACCCAGCTGAGAGGCCCCTATTCCTACATCTAGCTCAGAGGCCCTGATTCCTACGCCTAGCTGAGATGCCCTGATTCCTACGCCTAGCTGAGATGCCCTGATTCCTACGCCTAGCTGAGAGGCCAAAATTCCTACACCTAGCTGAGAGGCCCTGATTCCTACACCTAGCTGAGAGGCCCTGATTCCTACACCTAGCTGAGAGGTCCTGATTCCTACACTGAGCTGAGAGGCCCTGATTCCTACACCTAGCTGAGAGGCCCTGATTCCTACACCGAGCTGAGAGGCCCTGATTCCTACACCTAGCTGAGAAGCCCTGATTCCTACACCTAGCTGAGAGGCCCTGATTCCTACACCTAGCTGAGAGACCCTGATTCCTACACCGAGCTGAGAGGCCCTGATTCCTACACCTAGCTGAGAGGCCCTGATTCCTACACCTAGCTGAGAGGCCCTGATTCCTACACCTAGCTGAGAGGCCCTGATTTCTACACCGAGCTGAGAGGCCCTGATTCCTACACCTAGCTGAGAGGCCCTGATTCCTACACCTAGCTGAGAGGCCCTGATTCCTACACCTAGCTGAGAGGCCCTGATTCCTACACCTAGCTGAGAGGCCCTGATTCCTACACCGAGCTGAGAGGCCCTGATTCCTACACCTAGCTGAGAGGCCCTGATTCCTACACCTAGCTGAGAGGCCCTGATTCCTACACCTAGCTGAGAGGCCCTGATTCCTACACCGAGCTGAGAGGCCCTGATTCCTACACCTAGCTGAGCTGCAGACATCATTGCTCCCCCCCTTAACATGTATTTTTAATCTCACGCTTGATGTTAAAGATTTTCCCACATTATGGAAATCTGCTTTTGTACTGCCTCTCCTGAAAGGTGGAGATCCTTCGCTACTTGACAACTATTATTAACCCATATCAACATTGTCTGTACCTTCAAAGGTACTGGAGTCCTTAGTTAGTAGGCAGCTAAAAACCTACTTCCAAGAAAACAACATCTTAAATGGAATGTAAATCAGGTTTTTTAGGTCTGTCCAACATCACTGTTTCAGCAACATTGAAGGTTTTAAATGACGTGCTCTTGATAAGAAAGTTACATTGTGTTGTCTGTCTTTATTGATTTGTCGAAGGCATTTGACACCGTAGACCATATTGTGTTCGTAGTGCAAAGGTTTAAATGTTGTGGAATTACTGGTCGTGCTCTAGCTTTGTTTATAAATGACCTATCACATCGTTCAGAATGTGTAATGGCGGATGGTTGTAAATATGGGTCTATAGAGATGTGCTCAGGTGTTCCGCAAGGTTCTGTTTTGGGCCCACTATTTTTTTGTTTTGTATGTCAACAACATAGACAAGGGAATCTTATTGAAAACAGCGAATGTTCATTTTTTTAATGCAGATGATACTGTTCTAGTGGTAGTAGTTTATCTGTTCTCTATTCTGGTGGTAGTAGTTTATCTGTTCTCTATTCTAGTGGTAGTAGTTTATCTGTTCTCTACTCTAGTGGTAGTAGTTTATCTGTTCTGTATTCTAGTGGTAGTAGTTTATCTGTTCTGTATTCTAGTGGTAGTAGTTTATCTGTTCTCTATTCTAGTGGTAGTAGTTTATCTGTTCTCTATTCTAGTGGTAGTAGTTTATCTGTTCTCTATTCTAGTGGTAGTAGTTTATCTGTTCTCTATTCTAGTGGTAGTAGTTTATCTGTTCTCTATTCTAGTGGTAGTAGTTTATCTGTTCTCTATTCTAGTGGTGGTAGTTTATCTGTTCTCTATTCTAGTGGAAGTAGTTTATCTGTTCTCTATTCTAGTGGTAGTAGTTTATCTGTTTTCTATTCTAGTGGTAGTAGTTTATCTTTAGTTTTTGAAAAATGCCCAAAGACCATTTTAACATTATACAACAGAATCTGTTTCATTCTAACGCTGGTTCTAAATTCTGGTGAAAACAAAATGTTTGTTATTTTCAAATGCCAGGCATGTTACCGAATTCCCAATCTGGCCCTCAAACCATCACGGTCACCTAATAATCCCCAGTTAACAATTGGCTCATTCGTCCCCCCTCCTCTCCCCTGTAACTATTCCCCAGGTCGTTGCTGCAAATGAGAATGTGTTCTCAGTCAACTTACCTGGTAAAACAACAGATAAATAAAATAATAAAAAAATTGGAGAAGGGTGTATACTATATATCTGATTGGAGGGGGTGTATTCTATATGTTAATACTAGACATCTGATTGGAGGGGGTGTATTCTATATGTTAATACTATATATCTGATTGGAGGGGGTGTATTCTATATGGTAATACTATATATCTGATTGGAGGGGGTGTATTCTATATGTTAATACTAGACATCTGATTGGAGGGGGTGTATTCTATATGGTAATACTATATATCTGATTGGAGGGGGTGTATTCTATATGTTAATACTAGACATCTGATTGGAGGGGGTGTATTCTATATGGTAATACTATATATCTGATTGGAGGGGGTGTATTCTATATGTTAATACTATATATCTGATTGGAGGGGGTGTATTCTATATGTTAATACTAGATATCTGATTGGAGGGGGTGTATTCTATATGTTAATACTAGATATCTGATTGGAGGGGGTGTATTCTATATGTTAATACTAGATATCTGATTGGAGGGGGTGTATTCTATATGTTAATATTATATATCTGATTGGAGAGGGTGTATTCTATATGTTAATAATATATATCTGATTGGAGGGGGTGTATTCTATATGGTAACACTAGACATCTGATTGGAGAGGGTGTATTCTATATGTTAATACTATATATCTGATTGGATGGGGTGTATTCTATATGTTAATACTATATATCTGATTGGAGGGGGTGTATTCTATATGTTAATACTATATATCTGATTGGAGGGGGTGTATTCTATATGTTAATACTATATATCTGATTGGAGGGGGTGTATTCTATATGTTAATACTAGATATCTGATTGGAGGGGGTGTATTCTATATGTTAATACTATATATCTGATTGGAGGGGGTGTATTCTATATGTTAATACTATATATCTGATTGGAGGGGGTGTATTCTATATGGTAACAAGAGTGTAATTGTCTTTTTTTCTGTTTTTTGGCTAACTTGTTGGGTTGACAGTCGCTGGTTCGTAGTCATGACTACCCCCTGAATTGTATTTGTGTTTATTATGGATTCTCTTCCTGGGTTACGGCAAAATTAAGGAAGTAAATACGATTTTTTGAAACATAACAAAACATTTATTACAGAATTCACAACACACTTAAGTGTGTGGCCCTCAGGCCCATACCCTACTACCACATCTCTACAACACAGATCCATGTGAGTAGAGTGCTATGTTAAGATGCGTCTGTGCCTGTGTTTGTGTTACTTCACAGACCCCACTGTTCCATAAGGGGTATTTGTATCTGTACTTTTTTAATCTAATTTTTAATTTTTAATTTATTAAACATGGATCGCAATCTACACGCCGCATTTTGGTCCGACTCTCCTTCACACATAGAAAACCGTAACAATGGCTCTATGTAGTACTGTGGAATAGAGTTCCATGTAGTCATGTCTCTATGCAGTACTGTGGAATAGAGTTCCATGTAGTCATGTCTCTATGTAGTACTGTGGAATAGAGTTCCATGTAGTCATGGCTCTATGTAGTACTGTGGAATAGAGTTCCATGTCGTCATGGCTCTATGTAGTACTGTGGAATAGAGTTCCATGTAGTCATGGCTCTATGTAGTGGAATAGAGTTCCACGTAGTCATGGCTCTATGTAGTACTGTGGAATAGAGTTCCATGTAGTCATGGCTCTATGTAGTACTGTGGAATAGAGTTCCATGTAGTCATGGCTCTATGTAGTACTGTGGAATAGAGTTCCATGTAGTCATGGCTCTATGTAGTGGAATAGAGTTCCACGTAGTCATGGCTCTATGTAGTACTGTGGAATAGAGTTCCATGTAGTCATGGCTCTATGTAGTACTGTGGAATAGAGTTCCATGTAGTCATGTCTCTATGTAGTACTGTGAAATAGAGTTCCATGTAGTCATGGCTCCATATAGTACTGTGGAATAGAGTTCCATGTAGTCATGGCTCTATGTAGTGGAATAGAGTTCCACGTAGTCATGGCTCTATGTAGTACTGTGGAATAGAGTTCCATGTAGTCATGGCTCCATGTAGTACTGTGGAATAGAGTTCCATGTAGTCATGGCTCTATGTAGTGGAATAGAGTTCCACGTAGTCATGGCTCTATGTAGTACTGTGGAATAGAGTTCCATGTAGTCATGGCTCTATGTAGTACTGTGGAATAGAGTTCCATGTAGTCATGGCTCTATGTAGTACTGTGGAATAGAGATCCATTTAGTCATGGCTCTATGTAGTAATGTGGAATAGAGTTCCATGTAGTCATGGCTCTATGTAGTACTTTGGAACAGAGTTCCATGTAGTCGTGGCTCTATGTAGTACTGTGGAATAGAGTTCCATGTAGTCATGTCTCTATGTAGTACTGTGGAATAGAGTTCCATGTAGTCATGTCTCTATGTAGTACTGTGAAATAGAGTTCCATGTAGTCATGTCTCTATGTAGTACTGTGGAATAGAGTTCCATGTAGTCATGTCTCTATGTAGTACTGTGAAATAGAGTTCCATGTAGTCATGTCTCTATGTAGTACTGTGGAATAGAGTTCCATGTAGTTATGGCTCTATGTAGTACTGTGGAATAGAGTTCCATGTAGTTATGGCTCTATGTAGTACTGTGGAATAGAGTTCCATGTAGTCATGTCCCTATGTAGTACTGTGAAATAGAGTTCCATGTAGTCATGGCTCTATGTAGTACTGTGGAATAGAGTTCCATGTAGTCATGTCTCTATGTAGTACTGTGGAATAGAGTTCCATGTAGTCATGTCTCTATGTAGTACTGTGGAATAGAGTTCCATGTAGTCATGGCTCCATGTAGTACTGTGAAATAGAGTTCCATGTAGTCATGTCTCTATGTAGTACTGTGGAATAGAGTTCCATGTAGTCATGTCTCTACGTAGTACTGTGGAATAGAGTTCCATGTAGTCATGGCTCTATGTAGTACTGTGGAATAGAGTTCCATGTAGTCATGTCTCTATGTAGTACTGTGGAATAGAGTTCCATGTAGTCATGTCTCTATGTAGTACTGTGGAATAGAGTTCCATGTAGTCATGTCTCTATGTAGTACTGTGGAATAGAGTTCCATGTAGTCATGTCTCTATGTAGTACTGTGGAATAGAGTTCCATGTAGTCATGTCTCTATGTAGTACTGTGGAATAGAGTTCCATGTAGTCATGTCTCTATGTAGTACTGTGGAATAGAGTTCCATGTAGTCATGTCTCCATGTAGTACTGTGAAATAGAGTTCCGTGTAGTCATGTCTCTATGTAGTACTGTGGAATAGAGTTCCATGTAGTCATGGCTCTATGTAGTACTGTGGAATAGAGTTCCATGTAGTCATGTCTCTACGTAGTACTGTGGAATAGAGTTCCATGTAGTCATGGCTCTATGTAGTACTGTGGAATAGAGTTCCATGTAGTCATGTCTCTATGTAGTACTGTGGAATAGAGTTCCATGTAGTCATGTCTCTATGTAGTACTGTGGAATAGAGTTCCATGTAGTCATGTCTCTATGTAGTACTGTGGAATAGAGCTCCATGTAGTCATGTCTCTATGTAGTACTGTGGAATAGAGCTCCATGTAGTCATGTCTCCATGTAGTACTGTGGAATAGAGTTCCATGTAGTCATGTCTCCATGTAGTACTGTGGAATAGAGTTCCATGTAGTCATGGCTCTATGTAGTACTGTGGAATAGAGGTCCATGTAGTCATGTCTCTATGTAGTACTGTGGAATAGAGTTCCATGTAGTCATGGCTCTACGTAGTACTGTGGAATAGAGTTCCATGTAGTCATGGCTCCACGTAGTACTGTGGAATAGAGTTCCACGTAGTCATGGCTCCACGTAGTACTGTGGAATAGAGGTCCATGTAGTCATGTCTCTATGTAGTACTGTGGAATAGAGTTCCATGTAGTCATGGCTCTATGTAGTACTGTGGAATAGAGTTCCATGTAGTCATGGCTCTATGTAGTACTGTGGAATAGAGTTCCATGTAGTCATGTCTCCATGTAGTAATGTGGAATAGAGTTCCATGTAGTCATGTCTCTATGTAGTACTGTGGAATAGAGTTCCATGTAGTCATGTCTCTATGTAGTACTGTGGAATAGAGTTCCATGTAGTCAGGGCTCTATGTAGTACTGTGGAATAGAGTTCCATGTAGTCATGTCTCTATGTAGTACTGTGGAATATGGTTCCATGTAGTCGTGTCTCTATGTAGTACTGTGGAATATAGTTCCATGTAGTCGTGTCTCTATGTAGTACTGTGGAATAGAGTTCCATGTAGTCATGTCTCTATGTAGTACTGTGGAATAGAGTTCCATGTAGTCATGTCTCTATGTAGTACTGTGGAATAGAGTTCCATGTAGTCATGGCTCTATGTAGTACTGTGGAATAGAGTTCCATGTAGTCATGTCTCCATGTAGTACTGTGGAATAGAGTTCCACGTAGTCATGGCTCTATGTAGTACTGTGGAATAGAGTTCCATGTAGTCATGTCTCCATGTAGTACTGTGGAATAGAGTTCCATGTACTCATGTCTCCATGTAGTACTGTGGAATAGAGTTCCACGTAGTCATGGCTCTATGTAGTACTGTGGAATAGAGTTCCATGTAGTCATGTCTCTATGTAGTACTGTGGAATAGAGTTCCATGTAGTCATGTCTCCATGTAGTACTGTGAAATAGAGTTCCATGTAGTCATGTCTCTATGTAGTACTGTGGAATAGAGTTCCATGTAGTCATGGCTCTATGTAGTACTGTGGAATAGAGTTCCATGTAGTCATGTCTCTACGTAGTACTGTGGAATAGAGTTCCATGTAGTCATGGCTCTATGTAGTACTGTGGAATAGAGTTCCATGTAGTCATGTCTCTATGTAGTACTGTGGAATAGAGTTCCATGTAGTCATGTCTCTATGTAGTACTGTGGAATAGAGTTCCATGTAGTCATGTCTCTATGTAGTACTGTGGAATAGAGCTCCATGTAGTCATGTCTCTATGTAGTACTGTGGAATAGAGCTCCATGTAGTCATGTCTCCATGTAGTACTGTGGAATAGAGTTCCATGTAGTCATGTCTCCATGTAGTACTGTGGAATAGAGTTCCATGTAGTCATGGCTCTATGTAGTACTGTGGAATAGAGGTCCATGTAGTCATGTCTCTATGTAGTACTGTGGAATAGAGTTCCATGTAGTCATGGCTCTACGTAGTACTGTGGAATAGAGTTCCATGTAGTCATGGCTCCACGTAGTACTGTGGAATAGAGTTCCACGTAGTCATGGCTCCACGTAGTACTGTGGAATAGAGGTCCATGTAGTCATGTCTCTATGTAGTACTGTGGAATAGAGTTCCATGTAGTCATGGCTCTATGTAGTACTGTGGAATAGAGTTCCATGTAGTCATGGCTCTATGTAGTACTGTGGAATAGAGTTCCATGTAGTCATGTCTCCATGTAGTAATGTGGAATAGAGTTCCATGTAGTCATGTCTCTATGTAGTACTGTGGAATAGAGTTCCATGTAGTCATGTCTCTATGTAGTACTGTGGAATAGAGTTCCATGTAGTCAGGGCTCTATGTAGTACTGTGGAATAGAGTTCCATGTAGTCATGTCTCTATGTAGTACTGTGGAATATAGTTCCATGTAGTCGTGTCTCTATGTAGTACTGTGGAATATAGTTCCATGTAGTCGTGTCTCTATGTAGTACTGTGGAATAGAGTTCCATGTAGTCATGTCTCTATGTAGTACTGTGGAATAGAGTTCCATGTAGTCATGTCTCTATGTAGTACTGTGGAATAGAGTTCCATGTAGTCATGGCTCTATGTAGTACTGTGGAATAGAGTTCCATGTAGTCATGTCTCCATGTAGTACTGTGGAATAGAGTTCCACGTAGTCATGGCTCTATGTAGTACTGTGGAATAGAGTTCCATGTAGTCATGTCTCCATGTAGTACTGTGGAATAGAGTTCCATGTACTCATGTCTCCATGTAGTACTGTGGAATAGAGTTCTATGTAGTCATGTCTCCATGTAGTACTGTGGAATAGAGTTCCATGTAGTCATGTCTCTATGTAGTACTGTGGAATAGAGTTCCATGTAGTCATGTCTCCATGTAGTACGGTGGAATAGAGTTCCATGTAGTCATGGCTCTACGTAGTACTGTGGAATAGAGTTCCATGTAGTCATGTCTCTACGTAGTACTGTGGAATAGAGTTCCATGTAGTCATGTCTCCATGTAGTACTGTGGAACAGAGTTCCATGTAGTCATGGCTCTATGTAGTACTGTGGAATAGAGTTCCATGTAGTCATGGCTCTATGTAGTACTGTGGAATAGAGTTCCATGTAGTCATGGCTCTATGTAGTACTGTGGAATAGAGTTCCATGTAGTCATGTCTCTATGTAGTACTGTGGAATAGAGTTCCATGTAGTCATGGCTCTATGTAGTACTGTGGAATAGAGTTCCATGTAGTCATGTCTCTATGTAGTACTGTGGAATAGAGTTCCATGTAGTCATGTCTCTATGTAGTACTGTGGAATAGAGTTCCATGTAGTCATGGCTCTATGTAGTACTGTGGAATAGAGTTCCATGTAGTCATGTCTCCATGTAGTACTGTGGAATAGAGTTACACGTAGTCATGTCTCTATGTAGTACTGTGGAATAGAGTTCCATGTAGTCATGTCTCTATGTAGTACTGTGGAATAGAGTTCCATGTAGTTATGTCTCTATGTAGTACTGTGAAATAGAGTTCCATGTAGTCATGTCTCCATGTAGTACTGTGGAATAGAGTTCCATGTAGTCATGTCTCTATGTGGTACTGTGGAATAGAGTTCCATGTAGTCATGTCTCCATGTAGTACTGTGGAATAGAGGTCCATGTAGTCATGTCTCTATGTAGTACTGTGGAATAGAGTTCCATGTAGTCATGTCTCTATGTAGTACTGTGGAATAGAGTTCCATGTAGTCATGTCTCCATGTAGTACTGTGGAATAGAGATCCATGTAGTCATGTCTCTATGTAGTACTGTGGAATAGAGTTCCATGTAGTCATGTCTCTATGTAGTACTGTGGAATAGAGTTCCATGTGGTCATGTCTCTATGTAGTACTGTGGAATAGAGTTCCATGTAGTCATGTCTCTATGTAGTACTGTGGAATAGAGTTCCATGTAGTCATAGCTCTATGTAGTACTGTGGAATAGAGTTCCATGTAGTCATGTCTCTATGTAGTACTGTGGAATAGAGTTCCACGTAGTCATGTCTCTATGTAGTACTGTGGAATAGAGTTCCACGTAGTCATGGCTCTATGTAGTACTGTGGAATAGAGTTCCACGTAGTCATGTCTCTATGTAGTACTGTGGAATAGAGTTCCTTGTAGTCATGTCTCTATGTAGTACTGTGGAATAGAGTTCCATGTAGTCATGTCTCTATGTAGTACTGTGGAATAGAGTTCCATGTAGTCATGTCTCTATGTAGTACTGTGGAATAGAGTTCCATGTAGTCATGTCTCTATGTAGTACTGTGGAATAGAGTTCCATGTAGTCATGGCTCTATGTAGTACTGTGGAATAGAGTTCCATGTAGTCATGTCTCTATGTAGTACTGTGGAATAGAGTTCCATGTAGTCATGTCTCTATGTAGTACTGTGGAATAGAGTTCCATGTAGTCATGTCTCTATGTAGTACTGTGGAATAGAGTTCCATGTAGTCATGTCTCTATGTAGTACTGTGGAATAGAGTTCCATGTAGTCATGTCTCTATGTAGTACTGTGGAATAGAGCTCCATGTAGTCATGTCTCTATGTAGTACTGTGGAATAGAGCTCCATGTAGTCATGTCTCCATGTAGTACTGTGGAATAGAGTTCCATGTAGTCATGTCTCCATGTAGTACTGTGGAATAGAGTTCCATGTAGTCATGGCTCTATGTAGTACTGTGGAATAGAGGTCCATGTAGTCATGTCTCTATGTAGTACTGTGGAATAGAGTTCCATGTAGTCATGGCTCTACGTAGTACTGTGGAATAGAGTTCCATGTAGTCATGGCTCCACGTAGTACTGTGGAATAGAGTTCCATGTAGTCATGGCTCCACGTAGTACTGTGGAATAGAGGTCCATGTAGTCATGTCTCTATGTAGTACTGTGGAATAGAGTTCCATGTAGTCATGTCTCTATGTAGTACTGTGGAATAGAGTTCCATGTAGTCATGTCTCTATGTAGTACTGTGGAATAGAGTTCCATGTAGTCATGGCTCTATGTAGTACTGTGGAATAGAGTTCCATGTAGTCATGTCTCTATGTGGTACTGTGGAATAGAGTTCCATGTAGTCATGTCTCTATGTAGTACTGTGGAATAGAGTTCCATGTAGTCATGGCTCTATGTAGTACTGTGGAATAGAGTTCCATGTAGTCATGGCTCTATGTAGTACTGTGGAATAGAGTTCCATGTAGTCATGGCTCTATGTAGTACTGTGGAATAGAGTTCCATGTAGTCATGTCTCTATGTAGTACTGTGGAATAGAGTTCCATGTAGTCATGTCTCTATGTAGTACTGTGGAATAGAGCTCCATGTAGTCATGTCTCTATGTAGTACTGTGGAATAGAGATCCATGTAGTCATGTCTCCATGTAGTACTGTGGAATAGAGTTCCATGTAGTCATGTCTCCATGTAGTACTGTGGAATAGAGTTCCATGTAGTCATGGCTCTATGTAGTACTGTGGAATAGAGGTCCATGTAGTCATGTCTCTATGTAGTACTGTGGAATAGAGTTCCATGTAGTCATGGCTCTACGTAGTACTGTGGAATAGAGTTCCATGTAGTCATGGCTCCACGTAGTACTGTGGAATAGAGTTCCATGTAGTCATGGCTCCACGTAGTACTGTGGAATAGAGGTCCATGTAGTCATGTCTCTATGTAGTACTGTGGAATAGAGTTCCATGTAGTCATGTCTCCATGTAGTACTGTGGAATAGAGTTCCATGTAGTCATGGCTCCACGTAGTACTGTGGAATAGAGGTCCATGTAGTCATGTCTCTATGTAGTACTGTGGAATAGAGTTCCATGTAGTCATGGCTCTATGTAGTACTGTGGAATAGAGTTCCATGTAGTCATGGCTCTATGTAGTACTGTGGAATAGAGTTCCATGTAGTCATGTCTCCATGTAGTAATGTGGAATAGAGTTCCATGTAGTCATGTCTCTATGTAGTACTGTGGAATAGAGTTCCATGTAGTCATGTCTCTATGTAGTACTGTGGAATAGAGTTCCATGTAGTCAGGGCTCTATGTAGTACTGTGGAATAGAGTTCCATGTAGTCATGTCTCTATGTAGTACTGTGGAATAGAGTTCCACGTAGTCGTGGCTCTATGTAGTACTGTGGAATAGAGTTCCATGTAGTCATGTCTCTATGTAGTACTGTGGAATAGAGGTCCATGTAGTCATGTCTCTATGTAGTACTGTGGAATAGAGTTCTATGTAGTACTGTGGAATAGAGTTCCATGTAGTCATGTCTCTATGTAGTACTGTGGAATAGAGTTCCATGTAGTCATGTCTCTATGTAGTACTGTGGAATAGAGTTCCATGTAGTCATGGCTCTATGTAGTACTGTGGAATAGAGTTCCACGTAGTCATGTCTCTATGTAGTACTGTGGAATAGAGGTCCACGTAGTCATGTCTCTATGTAGTACTGTGGAATAGAGGTCCACGTAGTCATGTCTCTATGTAGTCCTGTGGAATAGAGTTCCATGTAGTCATGTCTCTACGTAGTACTGTGAAATAGAGGTCCACGTAGTCATGTCTCTATGTAGTACTGTGGAATAGAGTTCCATGTAGTCATGTCTCTATGTAGTACTGTGGAATAGAGGTCCATGTAGTCATGTCTCCATGTAGTACTGTGGAATAGAGTTCCATGTAGTCATGTCTCTATGTAGTACTGTGGAATAGAGTTCCATGTAGTCATGTCTCTATGTAGTACTGTGGAATAGAGTTCCATGTAGTCATGTCTCTATGTAGTACTATGGAATAGAGTTCCATGTAGTCATGTCTCTATGTAGTACTGTGGAATAGAGTTCCATGTAGTCATGGCTCTATGTAGTACTGTGGAATAGAGTTCCATGTAGTCATGTCTCTATGTAGTACTGTGGAATAGAGTTCCATGTAGTCATGTCTCTATGTAGTACTGTGGAATAGAGTTCCATGTAGTCATGGCTCTATGTGGTACTGTGGAATAGAGTTCCATGTAGTCATGGCTCTATGTAGTACTGTGGAATAGAGTTCCATGTAGTCATGTCTCTATGTAGTACTGTGGAATAGAGTTCCATGTAGTCATGTCTCTATGTAGTACTGTGGAATAGAGTTCCATGTAGTCATGTCTCTATGTAGTACTGTGGAATAGAGTTCCATGTAGTCATGGCTCTATGTAGTACTGTGGAATAGAGTTCCATGTAGTCATGTCTCTATGTAGTACTGTGGAATAGAGTTCCATGTAGTCATGTCTCTATGTAGTACTGTGGAATAGAGTTCCATGTAGTCATGGCTCTATGTGGTACTGTGGAATAGAGTTCCATGTAGTCATGGCTCTATGTAGTACTGTGGAATAGAGTTCCATGTAGTCATGTCTCTATGTAGTACTGTGGAATAGTGTTCCATGTAGTCATGGCTCTATGTAGTACTGTGGAATAGAGTTCCATGTAGTCATGTCTCTATGTAGTACTGTGGAATAGAGTTCCATGTAGTCATGTCTCTATGTAGTACTGTGGAATAGTGTTCCATGTAGTCATGTCTCTATGTAGTACTGTGGAATAGTGTTCCATGTAGTCATGTCTCTATGTAGTACTGTGGAATAGAGTTCCATGTAGTCATGTCTCTATGTAGTACTGTGAAATAGAGTTCCATGTAGTCATGACTCTATGTAGTACTGTGGAATAGAGTTCCATGTAGTCATGGCTCTACGTAGTACTGTGGAATAGAGTTCCATGTAGTCATGTCTCTATGTAGTACTGTGGAATAGAGTTCCATGTAGTCATGTCTCTATGTAGTACTGTGAACCTCCCCATCGTCTGTTATTTAGCATTGTTTCTCAGGATCCTGTCTTTCAAAGATAATATCGTACAAATCGAAATAACTTCACAGATCTGCATTGTAAAGGGTTTAAACACGGTTTCCCAATGCTTGTTCAATGAACCATAAACAATTAATGAACATGCACCTGTGGAACGGTCATTAAGACACTAACAGCTTACAGACGGTAGTTATGGAAGATGGTCAGAGTTATAAAAACTTATGACACTAAAGAGGCCTTTGTACTGACTCTGAAAAACACCCAAAGAAAGATGCTCATCTGCGTGAATGTGCTTTAGGCTGCAAGGAGGCGTGAGGACTGCAGATGTGGCCAGGGCAATAAATTGCAATGCCCGTACTGTGAGATGCCTAAGACAGCGCTACAGGGAGACAGGACAGACAGCTGATCGTCCTTGCAGTGGCAGACCACTTGAAACAACACCTGCACAGGATCGGTACATTCGAACATCACACCTGCGGGATAGGTACAGGATGGCAACAACAACTGTCCATCAGTGCTCAGTCTGTCTGCAATAGGCTGAGAGAGGCTGGACTGAGGGTTTCTAGGCCTGTTGTAAGGCAGGTTCTCACCAGACATCACCGGCAACAACATCGCCTATGGGCACAAACCCACCGTCGCTGGACCAGACAGGACTGGCAAAAAAGTGCTCTTCACTGACGAGTCAGGGTTTTGCCTCACCAGCGGTGATGGTCGGATTCGCGTTTATTGTCAAAGGAATGAGCGTTACACCGAGGCCTGTACTCTGGAGCGGGATCGATTTGGAGTTGGAGGGTCCGTCATGGTCTGGGGTGGTGTGTCACAGCATCATCGGACTGAGCTTGTTGTCATTGCAGGCAATCTCAACGATGTGCGTTACAGGGAAGAAATCCTCCTCCCTCATGTGGTATCCTTCCTGCAGGCTCATCCTGACATGACCCTCTAGCATGACAATGCCACCAGCCATACTGCTCGTTCTGTGCGTGATTTCCTGTAAGACAGGAAAGTCAGTGTTCTGCCATGGCCAGCGAAGAGCCCGGATCTCAATCCGATTAAGCACATCTGGGAACTGTTGGATCGGAGGGTGAGGGCGAGGGCCATTCCCCCCCCCAAAAATGTCCGGGAACTTGCAGGTGCCTTGGTGGAAGAGTGGGGTAACATCTCACATCAAGAACTGGCAAATCTGTTGCAATCCATGAGGAGGAGATGCACTGCAGTACTTAATGCAGCTGGTGGCCACACCAGATACTGACTGTTACTTTTGATTTTGACCCCCCTTTGTTCAGGGACATATTACTCCATTTCTGCTAGTCACATGTCTGTGGAACGTGTTCAGTTTATGTGTCAGTTGTTGAATCTTATGTTCATACAAATATTTACACATATTAAGTCTGCTGAAAATAAACACAGTTGACAGTGAGAGGACGTTTCTTTTTTTTGATGAGTTTATTTGGTCAAACACAATTGGTAACAGGGGCTGATTGGTCAGCTATTTGAGCCAGTAAAAGGTGCTTTACTATTCTTAGGTAGTGGAATGACTTTAGCTTCCCTTCAGGCCTGAGAGGGCACACACTTTCAAGTAGGCTTAAATTGAAGATGTGGCAAATGGGAGTGTCAATATCGTCCTCAGTCATTTTCCATCCAGATTGTCAGACCCTCGGTGGCTTGTCCTTGTTGTCAATACTTTGTTCACCTCTTTCACACTGACTTTACGGAACTCAAAAGTACACTTCTTGTCGGTCATAATATGGTCAGATATACAATCGATGTGTCGTGTCAGCGTTTGTTGCTGGCGTGGCATGCCTAAGTTTGCTTACCTTGCCAATTAAAAAATATCCTTGAGGTAGTTGGCAATATCAGTGGGTTTTATAATGAATGAGCCATCTGATTCAATGACTGACGGAGCTGAGTTTGCCTTATTTACCATTATTTATGTAATTGACCTTTGTTTCATAGTTTCTTCTTCTTTTTAATTCAGTTAAGTCACATGATTTCTCAACTTGCGGTACGTTTGCCAATCCGTTGTGCAGCCACACTTATTTTCCATTCCTTTTGCCTCATCCCTTCAAACTATTTTTCAATTCCTCATCAATCCACAGGGGATTTTAACAGTTTTTTATTTTACAAGTTCTTAACAGGTGTGTGTCTATTAGTAACTGGGATTAAAGCAATTTCATAAATGTGTCAAGTGCAGCGTCTGGGTTGCTTCTCATTACACACCACAGACCAGCAGCGTCTGGGTTGCTCCTCATTACACACCACGGACCAGAAACGTCTGGGTTGCTTCTCATTACACACCACGGACCAGCAACGTCTGGGTTGCTTCTCATTACACACCACAGACCAGCAGCGTCTGGTTGCTCCTCATTACACACCACAGACCAGCAGCGTCTGGGTTGCTCCTCATTACACACCACAGACTAGCAGCGTCTGGTTGCTCCTCATTACACACCACAGACCAGCAGCGTCTGGGTTGCTTCTCATTACACACCACAGACCAGCAGCGTCTGGTTGCTCCTCATTACACACCACAGACCAGCAGCGTCTGGGTTGCTCCTCATTACGCACCACAGACCAGCAGCGTCTGGTTGTTCCTCATTACACACCACAGACTAGCAGCGTCTGGTTGCTCCTCATTACACACCACAGACCAGCAGCGTCTGGTTGCTCCTCATTACACACCACAGACCAGCAGCGTCTGGTTGCTCCTCATTACACACCACAGAGCAGCAGCGTCTGGTTGCTCCTCATTACACACCACTGACCAACAGCGTCTGGTTGCTCCTCATTACACACCACAGAGCAGCAGCGTCTGGTTGCTCCTCATTACACACCACAGACCAACAACTATTCTTTACATCAACAACATATGAATCACTACAAAACATATTGTATGACCTCGTCACTATATTAGGCCCAGCCTTTGGAACTGGTTTTCCTAAGTTGAGAGGATGCCAAGAAGGTGTAAAGCTGTCATCAAGGCAAAGGGTGGCTATTTTGAAGAATCTCAAATATATTATAATTTTTTTTAAACACTTTTTTTGGTTACTACATGATTCCATATGTGTTATTTCATAGTTTTGATGTCTTCACTATTATTCTACAGTGTAGAAAATAGTTTAAAAAATAAAGAAGAACCCTGGAATGTGTAGGCTGAGAGAGGCTGTCCAAACTGTTGACTGGTACTGTAGGTCTCATCACATATATTATCAAGCATTTCACACACGTTATCCAGATACTGACTGTTAGCACTTGGTGGTCTATAGCAGCTTCCCACCAGAATGGGCTTTAGGCGAGGCAGATGAACCTGTAGCCATTATTACATCAACAGTATTTAACATGAGATCCTCTCTAATCTTTACAGGAATGTGGTTTTGAATATAAACAGCCACACCTCCACCTTTGGCATTCCTGTCTTTTCTGTAGATGTTATAACCTTGTATTGCCACCACTGTATCATTAAAGGTATTGTCTAAGTAGAGTTTCAGATATAGTCAGAATATTAATGTCATCTGTTACTAGCCAGTTATTAATTTCATGAACCTTGTTTCTTAAAGCTACGTATGTTAACGTTGGCTATTTTTGAGCACTTTTCTGTGATGCTTGCTTGTTTTCATTGCTTTACTGGGAAACTTATCAGAAGTAGACATTCTCATGTTATTTACGTTAGTGCAGGGTGAGCTGCACACGGTGGACTTCCTCCTAGGGCGAACCCACATCAGTGTTAACAGCATAAATCTGGTTCCTAGGCACGTGATCGCTGCGTACAATAGATGTAGTATATGCTGATCCAATGTGATTTGGTCAACAGGTGCCAGGATGCAGGATATGGATATCATGGATCTGCACCCCTCCCTCACACCTGAGGTTGAAGACCTTCTGCCAGGTAACCCTGGACTAACACAGAGATATAGTTACCCTGGACTAACACAGAGATATAGTTACCCTGGACTAAACACTGATCTACAGAGATATAGTTACCCTGGACTAACACAGAGATATAGTTACCCTGGACTAAACACTGATCTACAGAGATATAGTTACCCTGGACTAACACAGAGATATAGTTACCCTGGACTAACACAGAGATATAGTTACCCTGGACTAAACACTGATCTACAGAGATATAGTTACCCTGGACTAACACAGAGATATAGTTACCCTGGACTAACACAGAGATATAGTTACCCTGGACTAACACAGAGATATAGTTACCCTGGACTAACACAGAGATATAGTTACCCTGGACTAACACAGAGATATAGTTACCCTGGACTAACACAGAGATATAGTTACCCTGGACTAAACACTGATCTACAGAGATATAGTTACCCTGGACTAACACAGAGATATAGTTACCCTGGACTAAACACTGATCTACAGAGATATAGTTACCCTGGACTAACACAGAGATATAGTTACCCTGGACTAAACACTGATCTACAGAGATATAGTTACCCTGGACTAAACACTGATCTACAGAGATATAGTTACCCTGGACTAACACAGAGATATAGTTACCCTGGACTAAACACTGATCTACAGAGATATAGTTACCCTGGACTAAACACTGATCAACAGAGATATAGTTACCCTGGACTAACACAGAGATATAGTTACCCTGGACTAAACACTGATCTACAGAGATATAGTTACCCTGGACTAAACACTGATCTACAGAGATATAGTTACCCTGGACTAACACAGAGATATAGTTACCCTGGACTAAACACTGATCTACAGAGATATAGTTACCCTGGACTAAACACTGATCTACAGAGATATAGTTACCCTGGACTAAACACTGATCTACAGAGATATAGTTACCCTGGACTAAACACTGATCTACAGAGATATAGTTACCCTGGACTAAACACTGATCTACATAGATATAGTTACCCTGGACTAAACACTGATCTACAGAGATATAGTTACCCTGGACTAACACAGAGATATAGTTACCCTGGACTAACACAGAGATATAGTTACCCTGGACTAAACACAGAGATATAGTTACCCTGGACTAAACACTGATCTACAGAGATATAGTTACCCTGGACTAACACAGAGATATAGTTACCCTGGACTAAACACTGATCTACATAGATATAGTTACCCTGGACTAACACAGAGATATAGTTACCCTGGACTAACACAGAGATATAGTTACCCTGGACTTAACACTGATCTACAGAGATATAGTTACCCTGGACTAAACACTGATCTACAGAGATGTAGTTACCCTGGACTAACACAGAGATATAGTTACCCTGGACTAACACAGAGATATAGTTACCCTGGACTAAACACTGATCTACAGAGATATAGTTACCCTGGACTAACACAGAGATATAGTTACCCTGGACTAAACACTGATCTACAGAGATATAGTTACCCTGGACTAAACACTGATCTACAGAGATATAGTTACCCTGGACTAACACAGAGATATAGTTACCCTGGACTAAACACTGATCTACAGAGATATAGTTACCCTGGACTAAACACTGATCTACAGAGATATAGTTACCCTGGACTAAACACTGATCTACAGAGATATAGTTACCCTGGACTAACACAGAGATATAGTTACCCTGGACTAAACACTGATCTACAGAGATATAGTTACCCTGGACTAACACAGAGATATAGTTACCCTGGACTAAACACTGATCAACAGAGATATAGTTACCCTGGACTAAACACTGATCTACAGAGATATAGTTACCCTGGACTAACACAGAGATATAGTTACCCTGGACTAACACAGAGATATAGTTACCCTGGACTAACACAGAGATATAGTTACCCTGGACTAACACAGAGATATAGTTACCCTGGACTAACACAGAGATATACCCTGGACTAACACAGAGATATAGTTACCCTGGACTAACACAGAGATATAGTTACCCTGGACTAACTCAGAGATATAGTTACCCTGGACTAAACACTGATCTACACAGAGATATAGTTACCCTGGACTAACACAGAGATATAGTTACCCTGGACTAAACACTGATCTACAGAGATATAGTTACCCTGGACTAAACACTGATCAACAGAGATATAGTTACCCTGGACTAAACACTGATCTACAGAGATATAGTTACCCTGGACTAAACACTGATCTACAGAGATATAGTTACCCTGGACTAACACAGAGATATAGTTACCCTGGACTAAACACTGATCTACAGAGATATAGTTACCCTGGACTAAACACTGATCTACATAGATATAGTTACCCTGGACTAACACAGAGATATAGTTACCCTGGACTAAACACTGATCTACAGAGATATAGTTACCCTGGACTAACACAGAGATATAGTTACCCTGGACTAAACACTGATCTACAGAGATATAGTTACCCTGGACTAACACAGAGATATAGTTACCCTGGACTAAACACTGATCTACAGAGATATAGTTACCCTGGACTAAACACTGATCTACAGAGATATAGTTACCCTGGACTAACACAGAGATATAGTTACCCTGGACTAACACAGAGATATAGTTACCCTGGACTAAACACTGATCTACAGAGATATAGTTACCCTGGACTAACACAGAGATATAGTTACCCTGGACTAACACAGAGATATAGTTACCCTGGACTAAACACTGATCTACAGAGATATAGTTACCCTGGACTAACACAGAGATATAGTTACCCTGGACTAACACAGAGATATAGTTACCCTGGACTAAACACTGATCAGAGATATAGTTACCCTGGACTAAACACTGATCTACAGAGATATAGTTACCCTGGACTAAACACTGATCTACAGAGATATAGTTACCCTGGACTAAACACTGATCTACAGAGATATAGTTACCCTGGACTAAACACTGATCTACAGAGATATAGTTACCCTGGACTAACACAGAGATATAGTTACCCTGGACTAAACACTGATCTACAGAGATATAGTTACCCTGGACTAACACAGAGATATAGTTACCCTGGACTAACACAGAGATATAGTTACCCTGGACTAAACACTGATCTACAGAGATATAGTTACCCTGGACTAAACACTGATCTACAGAGATATAGTTACCCTGGACTAACACAGAGATATAGTTACCCTGGACTAAACACTGATCTACAGAGATATAGTTACCCTGGACTAACACAGAGATATAGTTACCCTGGACTAAACACTGATCTACAGAGATATAGTTACCCTGGACTAACACAGAGATATAGTTACCCTGGACTAACACAGAGATATAGTTACCCTGGACTAAACACTGATCTACAGAGATATAGTTACCCTGGACTAACACAGAGATATAGTTACCCTGGACTAAACACTGATCTACAGAGATATAGTTACCCTGGACTAAACACAGAGATATAGTTACTAACACAGAGATATAGTTACCCTGGACTAAACACTGATCTACAGAGATATAGTTACCCTGGACTAAACACTGATCTACAGAGATATAGTTACCCTGGACTAAACACTGATCTACAGAGATATAGTTACCCTGGACTAACACAGAGATATAGACCCTGGACTAACACAGAGATATAGTTACCCTGGACTAAACACTGATCTACAGAGATATAGTTACCCTGGACTAAACACTGATCTACAGAGATATAGTTACCCTGGACTAACACAGATATAGTTACCCTGGACTAAACACTGATCTACAGAGATATAGTTACCCTGGACTAACACAGAGATATAGACCCTGGACTAACACAGAGATATAGTTACCCTGGACTAAACACCCCCTGGACTAAACACTGATCTACAGAGATATAGTTACCCTGGACTAACACAGAGATATAGTTACCCTGGACTAAACACTGATCTACAGAGATATAGTTACCCTGGACTAAACACTGATCTACAGAGATATAGTTACCCTGGACTAAACACTGATCTACAGAGATATAGTTACCCTGGACTAAACACTGATCTACAGAGATATAGTTACCCTGGACTAAACACTGATCTACAGAGATATAGTTACCCTGGACTAACACAGAGATATAGTTACCCTGGACTAACACAGAGATATAGTTACCCTGGACTAAACACTGATCTACATAGATATAGTTACCCTGGACTAACACAGAGATATAGTTACCCTGGACTAAACACTGATCTACAGAGATATAGTTACCCTGGACTAACACAGAGATATAGTTACCCTGGACTAAACACTGATCTACAGAGATATAGTTACCCTGGACTAACACAGAGATATAGTTACCCTGGACTAA
Organism: Oncorhynchus masou masou; assembly: GCF_036934945.1. Lineage (NCBI taxonomy): Eukaryota > Metazoa > Chordata > Actinopteri > Salmoniformes > Salmonidae > Oncorhynchus > Oncorhynchus masou. Next base: position 288,321 of record NW_027014076.1, read on the forward strand.
ACACTGATCTACAGAGATATAGTTACCCTGGACTAAACACTGATCTACAGAGATATAGTTACCCTGGACTAACACAGAGATATAGTTACCCTGGACTAAACACTGATCTACAGAGATATAGTTACCCTGGACTAAACACTGATCTACAGAGATATAGTTACCCTGGACTAACACAGAGATATAGTTACCCTGGACTAAACACTGATCTACAGAGATATAGTTACCCTGGACTAAACACTGATCTACAGAGATATAGACTAACACAGAGATATAGTTACCCTGGACTAACACAGAGATATAGTTACCCTGGACTAAACACTGATCTACAGAGATATAGTTACCCTGGACTAAACACTGATCTACAGAGATATAGTTACCCTGGACTAACACAGAGATATAGTTACCCTGGACTAAACACTGATCTACAGAGATATAGTTACCCTGGACTAAACACTGATCTACATAGATATAGTTACCCTGGACTAAACACTGATCTACAGAGATATAGTTACCCTGGACTAAACACTGATCTACAGAGATATAGTTACCCTGGACTAAACACTGATCTACAGAGATATAGTTACCCTGGACTAAACACTGATCTACAGAGATATAGTTACCCTGGACTAACACAGAGATATAGTTACCCTGGACTAACACAGAGATATAGTTACCCTGGACTAAACACTGATCTACAGAGATATAGTTACCCTGGACTAAACACTGATCTACAGAGATATAGTTACCCTGGACTAACACAGAGATATAGTTACCCTGGACTAAACACTGATCTACAGAGATATAGTTACCCTGGACTAAACACTGATCTACAGAGATATAGTTACCCTGGACTAACACAGAGATATAGTTACCCTGGACTAACACAGAGATATAGTTACCCTGGACTAAACACTGATCTACAGAGATATAGTTACCCTGGACTAAACACTGATCTACAGAGATATAGTTACCCTGGACTAACACAGAGATATAGTTACCCTGGACTAAACACTGATCTACAGAGATATAGTTACCCTGGACTAACACAGAGATATAGTTACCCTGGACTAAACACTGATCTACAGAGATATAGTTACCCTGGACTAACACAGAGATATAGTTACCCTGGACTAAACACTGATCTACAGAGATATAGTTACCCTGGACTAAACACTGATCTACAGAGATATAGTTACCCTGGACTAACACAGAGATATACCCTGGACTAACACAGAGATATAGTTACCCTGGACTAAACACTGATCTACAGAGATATAGTTACCCTGGACTAAACACTGATCTACAGAGATATAGTTACCCTGGACTAACACAGAGATATAGTTACCCTGGACTAACACAGAGATATAGTTACCCTGGACTAAACACTGATCACTGATCTAGAGATATAGTTACCCTGGACTAACACAGAGATATAGTTACCCTGGACTAACACAGAGATATAGTTACCCTGGACTAAACACTGATCTACAGAGATATAGTTACCCTGGACTAAACACTGATCTACATAGATATAGTTACCCTGGACTAAACACTGATCTACAGAGATATAGTTACCCTGGACTAACACAGAGATATAGTTACCCTGGACTAAACACTGATCTACAGAGATATAGTTACCCTGGACTAACACAGAGATATAGTTACCCTGGACTAACACAGAGATATAGTTACCCTGGACTAAACACTGATCTACAGAGATATAGTTACCCTGGACTAAACACTGATCTACAGAGATATAGTTACCCTGGACTAACACAGAGATATACACCCTGGACTAACACAGAGATATAGTTACCCTGGACTAAACACTGATCTACAGAGATATAGTTACCCTGGACTAAACACTGATCTAGAGATATAGTTACCCTGGACTAAACATATAGTTACCCTGGACAAACACTGATCTACAGATATAGTTACCCTGGACTAACACAGAGATATAGTTACCCTGGACTAAACACTGATCTACAGAGATATAGTTACCCTGGACTTAGATATAGTTACCCTGGACTAACACAGAGATATAGTTACCCTGGACTAAACACTGATCTACAGAGATATAGTTACCCTGGACTAAACACTGATCTACAGAGATATAGTTACCCTGGACTAACACAGAGATATAGTTACCCTGGACTAAACACTGATCTACAGAGATATAGTTACCCTGGACTAACACAGAGATATAGTTACCCTGGACTAACACAGAGATATAGTTACCCTGGACTAAACACTGATCTACATAGATATAGTTACCCTGGACTAAACACTGATCTACAGAGATATATTACCCTGGACTAACACAGAGATATAGTTACCCTGGACTAAACACTGATCTACAGAGATATAGTTACCCTGGACTAAACACAGAGATATAGTTACCCTGGACTAACACAGAGATATAGTTACCCTGGACTAAACACTGATCTACAGAGATATAGTTACCCTGGACTAAACACTGATCTACAGAGATATAGTTACCCTGGACTAACACAGAGATATAGTTACCCTGGACTAAACACTGATCTACAGAGATATAGTTACCCTGGACTAACACAGAGATATAGTTACCCTGGACTAACACAGAGATATAGTTACCCTGGACTAAACACTGATCTACAGAGATATAGTTACCCTGGACTAACACAGAGATATAGTTACCCTGGACTAACACAGAGATATAGTTACCCTGGACTAACACAGAGATATAGTTACCCTGGACTAAACACTGATCTACAGAGATATAGTTACCCTGGACTAAACACTGATCTACAGAGATATAGTTACCCTGGACTAACACAGAGATATAGTTACCCTGGACTAACACAGAGATATAGTTACCCTGGACTAAACACTGTTCTACAGAGATATAGTTACCCTGGACTAAACACTGATCTACATAGATATAGTTACCCTGGACTAACACAGAGATATAGTTACCCTGGACTAAACACTGATCTACAGAGATATAGTTACCCTGGACTAACACAGAGATATAGTTACCCTGGACTAAACACTGATCTACATAGATATAGTTACCCTGGACTAACACAGAGATATAGTTACCCTGGACTAAACACTGATCTACAGAGATATAGTTACCCTGGACTAAACACTGATCTACAGAGATATAGTTACCCTGGACTAAACACTGATCTACAGAGATATAGTTACCCTGGACTAACACAGAGATATAGTTACCCTGGACTAACACAGAGATATAGTTACCCTGGACTAAACACTGATCTACAGAGATATAGTTACCCTGGACTAACACAGAGATATAGTTACCCTGGACTAACACAGAGATATAGTTACCCTGGACTAACACAGAGATATAGTTACCCTGGACTAAACACTGATCTACAGAGATATAGTTACCCTGGACTAACACAGAGATATAGTTACCCTGGACTAACACAGAGATATAGTTACCCTGGACTAAACACTGATCTACAGAGATATAGTTACCCTGGACTAAACACTGATCTACAGAGATATAGTTACCCTGGACTAACACAGAGATATAGTTACCCTGGACTAACACAGAGATATAGTTACCCTGGACTAAACACTGATCTACAGAGATATAGTTACCCTGGACTAACACAGAGATATAGTTACCCTGGACTAACACAGAGATATAGTTACCCTGGACTAAACACTGATCTACAGAGATATAGTTACCCTGGACTAACACAGAGATATAGTTACCCTGGACTAAACACTGATCTACAGAGATATAGTTACCCTGGACTAAACACTGATCTACAGAGATATAGTTACCCTGGACTAAACACTGATCTACAGAGATATAGTTACCCTGGACTAAACACTGATCTACAGAGATATAGTTACCCTGGACTAAACACTGATCTACAGAGATATAGTTACCCTGGACTAACACAGAGATATAGTTACCCTGGACTAAACACTGACAGAGATATAGTTACCCTGGACTAACACAGAGATATAGTTACCCTGGACTAAACACATCTACAGAGATATAGTTACCCTGGACTAAACACTGATCTACAGAGATATAGTTACCCTGGACTAACACAGAGATATAGTTACCCTGGACTAACACAGAGATATAGTTACCCTGGACTAAACACTGATCTACAGAGATATAGTTACCCTGGACTAAACACTGATCTACAGAGATATAGTTACCCTGGACTAACACAGAGATATAGTTACCCTGGACTAACACAGAGATATAGTTACCCTGGACTAAACACTGATCTACAGAGATATAGTTACCCTGGACTAAACACTGATCTACAGAGATATAGTTACCCTGGACTAACACAGAGATATAGTTACCCTGGACTAAACACTGATCTACAGAGATATAGTTACCCTGGACTAAACACTGATCTACAGAGATATAGTTACCCTGGACTAACACAGAGATATAGTTACCCTGGACTAACACAGAGATATAGTTACCCTGGACTAAACACTGATCTACAGAGATATAGTTACCCTGGACTAAACACTGATCTACAGAGATATAGTTACCCTGGACTAAACACTGATCTACAGAGATATAGTTACCCTGGACTAACACAGAGATATAGTTACCCTGGACTAACACAGAGATATAGTTACCCTGGACTAACACAGAGATATAGTTACCCTGGACTAAACACTGATCTACAGAGATATAGTTACCCTGGACTAACACAGAGATATAGTTACCCTGGACTAAACACTGATCTACAGAGATATAGTTACCCTGGACTAAACACAGAGATATAGTTACCCTGGACTAAACACTGATCTACAGAGATATAGTTACCCTGGACTAAGTTACACTAAACACTGATCTACAGAGATATAGTTACCCTGGACTAAACAGAGATATAGTTACCCTGGACTAACACAGAGATATAGTTACCCTGGACTAAACACAGAGATATAGTTACCCTGGACTAAACACATCTACAGAGATATAGTTACCCTGGACTAACACAGAGATATAGTTACCCTGGACTAACACAGAGATATAGTTACCCTGGACTAAACACTGATCTACAGAGATATAGTTACCCTGGACTAAACACTGATCTACAGAGATATAGTTACCCTGGACTAACACAGAGATATAGTTACCCTGGACTAAACACTGATCTACAGAGATATAGTTACCCTGGACTAAACACTGATCTACAGAGATATAGTTACCCTGGACTAAACACTGATCTACAGAGATATAGTTACCCTGGACTAACACAGAGATATAGTTACCCTGGACTAAACACTGATCTACAGAGATATAGTTACCCTGGACTAACACAGAGATATAGTTACCCTGGACTAAACACTGATCTACAGAGATATAGTTACCCTGGACTAAACACTGATCTACAGAGATATAGTTACCCTGGACTAACACAGAGATATAGTTACCCTGGACTAAACACTGATCTACAGAGATATAGTTACCCTGGACTAAACACTGATCTACATAGATATAGTTACCCTGGACTAAACACTGATCTACAGAGATATAGTTACCCTGGACTAACAGAGATATAGTTACCCTGGACTAACACAGAGATATAGTTACCCTGGACTAAACACTGATCTACAGAGATATAGTTACCCTGGACTAAACACTGATCTACAGAGATATAGTTACCCTGGACTAAACACTGATCTACAGAGATATAGTTACCCTGGACTAACACAGAGATATAGTTACCCTGGACTAACACAGAGATATAGTTACCCTGGACTAAACACTGATCTACAGAGATATAGTTACCCTGGACTAACACAGAGATATAGTTACCCTGGACTAAACACTGATCTACAGAGATATAGTTACCCTGGACTAAACACTGATCTACAGAGATATAGTTACCCTGGACTAACACAGAGATATAGTTACCCTGGACTAAACACTGATCTACAGAGATATAGTTACCCTGGACTAAACACTGATCTACAGAGATATAGTTACCCTGGACTAACACAGAGATATAGTTACCCTGGACTAAACACTGATCTACAGAGATATAGCCCTGGACTAACCTGGACTAACACAGAGATATAGTTACCCTGGACTAAACACTGATCTACAGAGATATAGTTACCCTGGACTAAACACTGATCTACAGAGATATAGTTACCCTGGACTAACACAGAGATATAGTTACCCTGGACTAAACACTGATCTACAGAGATATAGTTACCCTGGACTAAACACTGATCTACAGAGATATAGTTACCCTGGACTAACACAGAGATATAGTTACCCTGGACTAAACACTGATCTACAGAGATATAGTTACCCTGGACTAAACACTGATCTACAGAGATATAGTTACCCTGGACTAAACACTGATCTACAGAGATATAGTTACCCTGGACTAACACAGAGATATAGTTACCCTGGACTAAACACTGATCTACAGAGATATAGTTACCCTGGACTAAACACTGATCTACAGAGATATAGTTACCCTGGACTAAACACTGATCTACAGAGATATAGTTACCCTGGACTAAACACTGATCTACAGAGATATAGTTACCCTGGACTAAACACTGATCTACAGAGATATAGTTACCCTGGACTAACACAGAGATATAGTTACCCTGGACTAAACACTGATCTACAGAGATATAGTTACCCTGGACTAAACACTGATCTACAGAGATATAGTTACCCTGGACTAACACAGAGATATAGTTACCCTGGACTAAACACTGATCAACAGAGATATAGTTACCCTGGACTAAACACTGATCTACAGAGATATAGTTACCCTGGACTAACACAGAGATATAGTTACCCTGGACTAAACACTGATCTACAGAGATATAGTTACCCTGGACTAACACAGAGATATAGTTACCCTGGACTAACACAGAGATATAGTTACCCTGGACTAAACACTGATCAACAGAGATATAGTTACCCTGGACTAAACACTGATCTACAGAGATATAGTTACCCTGGACTAACACAGAGATATAGTTACCCTGGACTAAACACTGTTCTACATAGATATAGTTACCCTGGACTAACACAGAGATATAGTTACCCTGGACTAAACACTGATCTACAGAGATATAGTTACCCTGGACTAAACACTGATCTACAGAGATATAGTTACCCTGGACTAACACAGAGATATAGTTACCCTGGACTAAACACTGATCTACAGAGATATAGTTACCCTGGACTAAACACTGATCTACAGAGATATAGTTACCCTGGACTAACACAGAGATATAGTTACCCTGGACTAACACAGAGATATAGTTACCCTGGACTAACACAGAGATATAGTTACCCTGGACTAACACAGAGATATAGTTACCCTGGACTAAACACTGATCTACAGAGATATAGTTACCCTGGACTAAACACTGATCTACAGAGATATAGTTACCCTGGACTAAACACTGATCTACAGAGATATAGTTACCCTGGACTAAACACTGATCTACATAGATATAGTTACCCTGGACTAAACACTGTTCTACATAGATATAGTTACCCTGGACTAACACAGAGATATAGTTACCCTGGACTAAACACTGATCTACAGAGATATAGTTACCCTGGACTAACACAGAGATATAGTTACCCTGGACTAACACAGAGATATAGTTACCCTGGACTAAACACTGATCTACAGAGATATAGTTACCCTGGACTAACACAGAGATATAGTTACCCTGGACTAACACAGAGATATAGTTACCCTGGACTAAACACTGATCTACAGAGATATAGTTACCCTGGACTAACACAGAGATATAGTTACCCTGGACTAAACACTGATCTACAGAGATATAGTTACCCTGGACTAACACAGAGATATAGTTACCCTGGACTAAACACTGTTCTACATAGATATAGTTACCCTGGACTAACACAGAGATATAGTTACCCTGGACTAACACAGAGATATAGTTACCCTGGACTAACACAGAGATATAGTTACCCTGGACTAACACAGAGATATAGTTACCCTGGACTAACACAGAGATATAGTTACCCTGGACTAAACACTGATCTACAGAGATATAGTTACCCTGGACTAACACAGAGATATAGTTACCCTGGACTAAACACTGATCTACAGAGATATAGTTACCCTGGACTAACACAGAGATATAGTTACCCTGGACTAAACACTGATCTACAGAGATATAGTTACCCTGGACTAACACAGAGATATAGTTACCCTGGACTAAACACTGATCTACAGAGATATAGTTACCCTGGACTAAACACTGATCTACAGAGATATAGTTACCCTGGACTAAACACTGATCTACAGAGATATAGTTACCCTGGACTAAACACTGATCTACATAGATATAGTTACCCTGGACTAAACACTGATCTACAGAGATATAGTTACCCTGGACTAAACACTGATCTACAGAGATATAGTTACCCTGGACTAAACACTGATCTACAGAGATATAGTTACCCTGGACTAAACACTGATCTACAGAGATATAGTTACCCTGGACTAAACACTGATCTACAGAGATATAGTTACCCTGGACTAACACAGAGATATAGTTACCCTGGACTAAACACTGATCTACAGAGATATAGTTACCCTGGACTAAACACTGATCTACAGAGATATAGTTACCCTGGACTAACACAGAGATATAGTTACCCTGGACTAAACACTGATCTACAGAGATATAGTTACCCTGGACTAAACACTGATCTACAGAGATATAGTTACCCTGGACTAAACACTGATCTACAGAGATATAGTTACCCTGGACTAACACAGAGATATAGTTACCCTGGACTAAACACTGATCTACAGAGATATAGTTACCCTGGACTAACACAGAGATATAGTTACCCTGGACTAACACAGAGATATAGTTACCCTGGACTAAACACTGATCTACAGAGATATAGTTACCCTGGACTAACACAGAGATATAGTTACCCTGGACTAAACACTGATCTACAGAGATATAGTTACCCTGGACTAACACAGAGATATAGTTACCCTGGACTAACACAGAGATATAGTTACCCTGGACTAAACACTGATCTACAGAGATATAGTTACCCTGGACTAAACACTGATCTACAGAGATATAGTTACCCTGGACTAACACAGAGATATAGTTACCCTGGACTAACACAGAGATATAGTTACCCTGGACTAAACACTGATCTACAGAGATATAGTTACCCTGGACTAACACAGAGATATAGTTACCCTGGACTAACACAGAGATATAGTTACCCTGGACTAAACACTGATCTACAGATATATAGTTACCCTGGACTAAACACTGATCTACAGAGATATAGTTACCCTGGACTAACACAGAGATATAGTTACCCTGGACTAACACAGAGATATAGTTACCCTGGACTAAACACTGATCTACAGAGATATAGTTACCCTGGACTAACACAGAGATATAGTTACCCTGGACTAAACACTGATCTACAGAGATATAGTTACCCTGGACTAAACACTGATCTACAGAGATATAGTTACCCTGGACTAACACAGAGATATAGTTACCCTGGACTAAACACTGATCTACAGAGATATAGTTACCCTGGACTAACACAGAGATATAGTTACCCTGGACTAAACACTGATCTACATAGATATAGTTACCCTGGACTAAACACTGATCTACAGAGATATAGTTACCCTGGACTAACACAGAGATATAGTTACCCTGGACTAAACACTGATCTACAGAGATATAGTTACCCTGGACTAACACAGAGATATAGTTACCCTGGACTAACACAGAGATATAGTTACCCTGGACTAAACACTGATCTACAGAGATATAGTTACCCTGGACTAAACACTGTTCTACAGAGATATAGTTACCCTGGACTAAACACTGATCTACAGAGATATAGTTACCCTGGACTAACACAGAGATATAGTTACCCTGGACTAAACACTGATCTACAGAGATATAGTTACCCTGGACTAAACACTGTTCTACAGAGATATAGTTACCCTGGACTAAACACTGATCTACAGAGATATAGTTACCCTGGACTAACACAGAGATATAGTTACCCTGGACTAAACACTGATCTACAGAGATATAGTTACCCTGGACTAACACAGAGATATAGTTACCCTGGACTAAACACTGATCTACAGAGATATAGTTACCCTGGACTAACACAGAGATATAGTTACCCTGGACTAAACACTGATCTACAGAGATATAGTTACCCTGGACTAAACACTGATCTACAGAGATATAGTTACCCTGGACTAGCCTGTTATCTCTGTTAGCTCTGTTAGCTCTGTTAGCCCTGTGAGCTCTGTTAGCCCTGTTAGCCCTGTTAGCTCTGTTAGCCCTGTTAGCCTTGTTAGCTATGTTACCCTGTTAGCTTTGTTAGCTTTGTTAGCTCTGTTAGCTCTGTTAACATCTTATCTATGTTACCCAACTATTCTGATTCATCCCCAACACCTGTTAGCCTTGTTAGCTGTCCCCAGAGCAGGTTTGTTCTGAAGGATTCGTTGCCATTACCTAAAGGGTGAACCACTTTTGTGGTACCAGTCATCCTGAATTTAACTCAAGAGTTGACTAAAGTTATCTTGGTAGTTTATAGGACTCAGGTAACCGTGCAACAATTACCTTGGTAGTTATAGAGCTCAGGTAACCGTGCAACAATTGCCTTGGTAGTTTATAGGACTCAGGTAACCGTGCAACAATTGCCTTGGTAGTTTATAGGACTCAGGTAACCGTGCAACAATTACCTTGGTAGTTATAGAGCTCAGGTAGTTCCGTATGGATAGCACACACACACACACACACACACACACACACACACACACACACACACACACACACACACACACACACACACACACACACACACACACACACACACACACACACACACACACACCACAGGAGGTTGATGGCACTTTAATTTGGGAGGACGGGGTTGTGGTAATGGCTGGGGAGGACGAGGTGGAATGGTATCAAACACTTGGTTTCCATGGTTTCCATGGTTTGTGTCAGGACCCGGTTACGAACCTGGGTCTCCGGAGTGAGAAACAGTAACTTAACCAACTGAGCCACGAATAGTCAGCAGAACCCAGAAGATGAGGCAGACACAGCAGTACTTAAGACGGTGTATTTAATAAAGTAAAAAGGAGAAGTCCTTCAATACAAAATGGCAAATCCAAAAGGTGGTAGGAATAGCACAAAAAGCCTCAAGAGATACTCAAAAACCAAAACAGAATTCCACAAGAGCATCCACCGGAATCGACAAGAATACACAGAACACTAGGGCTGGGTGCTAACATACAAACACAGAGCACAGAACTGAGGGAAACTAAGGGTTTAAATACAATCAGGGGAAACGAGGCACAGGTGCAAATAATAATGGGGAACAAGGGAAAAAACATAAGGTCAAAAAGCACAATGGGGGCATCTAGTGACCAAAACCCGGAACAACCCTGGCCAAATCCTGACAGTTTGATGCCATTCCATTCGCTCCGTTCCAGCCATTGTTATGAGCCGTCCTCCAATCAGCAGCAGTCCCCCCGAAACACTGTTCTATAAAGGGGAACAGTTCATTACAAAACGTTTAGTTCCACATATCTCTCACACACACACACGCACACACACACACACACACACACACACACACACACACACACACACACACACACACACACACACACACACACACACACACACATACTGTTAACCCCTGCAGCCAAACCCTGTCCTATAAAGTGAACTGTTCTTCTATAGAGGACATAGTGTTGATGAAGGGACATGATTAGAGGACGTTAAGTCCCTCAACTCTGTACCGTAACACTCTATTCCTCCTCCAGTAATCCACCTTCCTGTCTCCCTGTCCCAATATTCCTCCTCCTCCTCTATTCCTCCTCTTCCTCTATTCCTCCTGATAAATCCACCTTCCTGTCGCCCTGTCCCAATATTCCTCTTCTCCCTTCTATTCCTCCTCTTCCTCTATTCCTCCTGATAAATCCACCTTCATGTCTCCCTGTCCCAATATTCCTCTTCCTCTATTCCTCCTGATAAATCCACCTTCCTGTCTCCCTGTCCCAATATTCCTCTTCTCCCTTCTATTCCTCCTCCAGTAATCCACCTTCATGTCTCCCTGTCCCAATATTCCTCTTCCTCCTCTATTCCTCCTCCAGAAATCCACCTTCCTGTCTCCCTGTCCCAATATTCCTCTTCTCCCTTCTATTCCTCCTCTTCCTCTATTCCTCCTGATAAATCCACCTTCCTGTCTCCCTGTCCCACTATTCTTCTTCCTCCTCTATTCCTCCTCCTCCTCTATTCCTCCTGATAAATCCACCTTCCTGTCTCCCTGTCCCACTATTCTTCTTCCTCCTCTATTCCTCCTCCTCCTCTATTCCTCCTGATAAATCCACCTTCCTGTCTCCCTGTCCCAATATTCCTCTTCCTCCTCTATTCCTCCTCCAGAAATCCACCTTCCTGTCTCCCTGTCCCAATATTCCTCTTCTCCCTTCTATTCCTCCTCTTCCTCTATTCCTCCTGATAAATCCACCTTCCTGTCTCCCTGTCCCACTATTCCTCTTCTCCCTTCTATTCCTCCTCCAGTAATCCACCTTCATGTCTCCCTGTCCCAATATTCCTCTTCCTCCTCTATTCCTCCTCCAGAAATCCACCTTCCTGTCTCCCTGTCCCAATATTCCTCTTCTCCCTTCTATTCCTCCTCTTCCTCTATTCCTCCTGATAAATCCACCTTCCTGTCTCCCTGTCCCACTATTCTTCTTCCTCCTCTATTCCTCCTCCTCCTCTATTCCTCCTGATAAATCCACCTTCCTGTCTCCCTGTCCCACTATTCTTCTTCCTCCTCTATTCCTCCTCCTCCTCTATTCCTCCTGATAAATCCACCTTCCTGTCTCCCTGTCCCAATATTCCTCTTCCTCCTCTATTCCTCCTCCAGAAATCCACCTTCCTGTCTCCCTGTCCCAATATTCCTCTTCTCCCTTCTATTCCTCCTCTTCCTCTATTCCTCCTGATAAATCCACCTTCCTGTCTCCCTGTCCCACTATTCCTCTTCTCCCTTCTATTCCTCCTCCAGTAATCCACCTTCCTGTCTCCCTGTCCCACTATTCTTCTTCCTCCTCTATTCCTCCTCTTCCTCTATTCCTCCTGATAAATCCACCTTCCTGTCTCCCTGTCCCAATATTCCTCTTCCTCCTCTATTCCTCCTGATAAATCCACCTTCCTGTCTCCCTGTCCCAATATTCCTCTTCCTCCTCTATTCCTCCTGATAAATCCACTTTCCTGTCTCCCTGTCCCAATATTCCTCTTCCTCCTCTATTCCTCCTGATAAATCCACTTTCCTGTCTCCCTGTCCCAATATTCCTCTTCCTCCTCTATTCCTCCTGATAAATCCACTTTCCTGTCTCCCTGTCCCAATATTCCTCTTCCTCCTCTATTCCTCCTCCAGTAATCCACCTTCCTGTCTCCCTGTCCCAATATTCCTCTTCCTCCTCTATTCCTCCTCCAGTAATCCACCTTCCTGTCTCCCTGTCCCACTATTCTTCTTCCTCCTCTATTCCTCCTCTTCCTCTATTCCTCCTGATAAATCCACCTTCCTGTCTCCCTGTCCCAATATTCCTCTTCCTCCTCTATTCCTCCTCTTCCTCTATTCCTCCTGATAAATCCACCTTCCTGTCTCCCTTTCCCAATATTCCTCTTCTCAGAACCAGGGAAGGCGATTGGCTGTTTAGTCAGAACCAGGGAAGGTGATTGGCTGTTTAGTCAGAACCAGGGAAGGTGATTGGCTGTTTAGTCAGAACCAGGGAAGGTGATTGGCTGTTTAGTCACAGCCGGGAAGGTGATTGGCTGTTTAGTCAGAACCAGGGAAGGTGATTGGCTGTTTAGTCAGAACCAGGGAAGATGATTGGCTGTTTAGTCACAGCCAGGGAAGGTGATTGGCTGTTTAGTCAGAACCAGGGAAGGTGATTGGCTGTTTAGTCAGAACCAGGGAAGGTGATTGGCTGTTTAGTCAGAACCAGGGAAGATGATTGGCTGTTTAGTCAGAACCAGGGAAGATGATTGGCTGTTTAGTCACAGCCAGGGAAGGTGATTGGATGTTTAGTCAGAACCAGGGAAGGTGATTGGCTGTTTAATCAGAACCAGGGAAGTCGATTGGCTGTTTAGTCAGAACCAGGGAAGGTGATTGGCTGTTTAGTCAGAACCAGGGATGGTGATTGGCTGTTTAGTCAGAACCAGGAAAGGTGATTGTCTGTTTAGTCAGAACCAGGGAAGGCGATTGGCTGTTTAGTCAGAACCAGGGAAGGTGATTGTCTGTTTAGTCAGAACCAGGGAAGGTGATTGGCTGTTTAGTCAGAACCAGGGAAGGTGATTGTCTGTTTAGTCAGAACCAGGGAAGGTGATTGGCTGTTTAGTCAGAACCAGGGAAGGTGATTGTCTGTTTAGTCAGAACCAGGGAAGGTGATTGGCTGTTTAGTCAGAACCAGGGAAGGTGATTGTCTGTTTAGTCAGAACCAGGGAAGGTGATTGGCTGTTTAGTCAGAACCAGGGAAGGTGATTGGCTGTTTAGTCAGAACCAGGGAAGGTGATTGGCTGTTTAGTCAGAACCAGGGAAGGTGATTGGCTGTTTAGTCAGAACCAGGGAAGGTGATTGGCTGTTTAGTCAGAACCAGGGAAGGTGATTGGCTGTTTAGTCAGAACCAGGGAAGGTGATTGGCTGTTTAGTCAGAACCAGGGAAGGTGATTGGCTGTTTAGTCAGAACCAGGGAAGGTGATTGGCTGTTTAGTCAGAACCAGGGAAGGTGATTGGCTGTTTAGTCAGAACCAGGGAAGGTGATTGGCTGTTTAGTCAGAACCAGGGAAGGTGATTGGCTGTTTAGTCAGAACCAGGGAAGGTGATTGGCTGTTTAGTCAGAACCAGGGAAGGTGATTGGCTGTTTAATCAGAACCAGGGAAGGTGATTGGCTGTTTAGTCAGAACCAGGGAAGGTGATTGGCTGTTTAGTCAGAACCAGGGAAGGTGATTGGCTGTTTAGTCAGAACCAGGAAAGGTGATTGTCTGTTTAGTCAGAACCAGGGAAGGCGATTGGCTGTTTAGTCAGAACCAGGGAAGGTGATTGTCTGTTTAGTCAGAACCAGGGAAGGTGATTGGCTGTTTAGTCAGAACCAGGGAAGGTGATTGTCTGTTTAGTCAGAACCAGGGAAGGTGATTGGCTGTTTAGTCAGAACCAGGGAAGGTGATTGTCTGTTTAGTCAGAACCAGGGAAGGTGATTGGCTGTTTAGTCAGAACCAGGGAAGGTGATTGTCTGTTTAGTCAGAACCAGGGAAGGTGATTGGCTGTTTAGTCAGAACCAGGGAAGGTGATTGTCTGTTTAGTCAGAACCAGGGAAGGTGATTGGCTGTTTAGTCAGAACCAGGGAAGGTGATTGGCTGTTTAGTCAGAACCAGGGAAGATGATTGGCTGTTTAGTCAGAACCAGGGAAGGTGATTGGCTGTTTAGTCAGAACCAGGGAAGGTGATTGGCTGTTTAGTCAGAACCAGGGAAGGTGATTGGCTGTTTAGTCAGAACCAGGGAAGGTGATTGGCTGTTTAGTCAGAACCAGGGAAGGTGATTGTCTGTTTAGTCAGAACCAGGGAAGGTGATTGGCTGTTTAGTCAGAACCAGGGAAGGTGATTGTCTGTTTAGTCAGAACCAGGGAAGGTGATTGTCTGTTTAGTCAGAACCAGGGAAGGTGATTGGCTGTTTAGTCAGAACCAGGGAAGGTGATTGGCTGTTTAGTCAGAACCAGGGAAGTCGATTGGCTGTTTAGTCAGAACCAGGGAAGGTGATTGGCTGTTTAGTCAGAACCAGGGATGGTGATTGGCTGTTTAGTCAGAACCAGGAAAGGTGATTGTCTGTTTAGTCAGAACCAGGGAAGGCGATTGGCTGTTTAGTCAGAACCAGGGAAGGTGATTGGCTGTTTAGTCAGAACCAGGGAAGGTGATTGGCTGTTTGACTGTTTTCTTCCTGTTTCTCAGAATTAGACCTGGATGGCATTCTGGAACACGAGGATTTTCCTTTTGACTTCAATGGTAAGTTACACACACACACGCACACACGCGCACACGCACGCGTACACACACACACACACGCACACGCGCATGCGCACGCACACGCCCACGCCCACGCCCACACACACACACACACACACACACACACACACACACACACACACACACACACACACACACACACACGCACACACGCAGTGACTGGCTGATTGACTCAAAGCATTTTTCTCTCCGTTTCAGATGCGCTGTTTGACCTGGACTTTAATGTGGACATACAAACTGGTAAGGAGTTTAGAACAGGTGCTTCTAGTCGTTGTGTTGCTATGATGCCGTCTGTCTGTTCTCGTGGTTGTGTTGCTATGATGCCGTCTGTCTGTTCTAGTGGTTGTGTTTCTATACCCGGTGACGCCATCTGTCTGTTCTAGTGGTTGTGTTTCTATACCCGGTGACGCCGTCTGTCTGTTCTAGCGGTTGTGTTTCTATACCCGGTGATGCCAGGTCCCAGGGTCAACTCTCTCACTTCCTCTGTCTGGTGTGGTGTGTAGGTGAGGTTGCCATACCGACAGCTGTGGCCGAGCCAGGCGACCAGAAACAGAACTGCAAGACACAGAGAGGTAAACGCGCCTCATTCAGATATAAAAGGCTTGGCGTATTAAAGACTTTAATAAACTTGTTGTTGCTGCTTGACTCATTATTATTATTATTATTATTATTATTATTATTTTTTTAAATGGCTTCCTCACCATCTTAAATAAACATGCCCCATTCAAGAAAGTTAGAACCAAGAACAGATATAGCCTTTGGTTCCCTCCAAACCTGACTGCCCTTAACCAGCACAAAAAACATCCTATGGCGTTCTGCACTCGCACCCCCGTGATATGCAGCAGTTCAGGGAAGTTAGAAACCAATATACACAGGCAGTTAGAGAAGCCAAGGCTCTTTCAAGCAGAAATTTGCTTCCTGAAACACTAACTCAAAAAAAATTCTGGGACACTGTAAAGTCCATGGAGAACAAGAACACCTCCTTCCAGCTGCCCACTGCTCTGAAGATAGGAAACACAGTCACCACTGATAAATCCACCATAATTGAGAATTTCAATAAGCATTTTTCTACGGCTGGCCATGCTTTCCACCTGGCTACTCCTACCCCGGTCAACAACACTGCACCCCCCACAGCAACTCGCCCAAGCCTTCCCCATTTCTCCTTCTCCCAAATCCAGTCAGCTGATGTTCTGAAAGAGCTGCAAAATCTGGACCCCTACAAATCAGCCGGGCTAGACAATCTGGACCATTTCTTTCAAAAATTATCAGCTGAAATTGTTGCCACCCCTATTACTAGCCTGTTCAACCTCTCTTTCGTGTCGTCTGAGTTTCCCAAAGATTGGAAAGCAGCCGCGGACATCCCCCTCTTCAAAGGGGGAGACACTCTTGACCCAAACTGCTACAGACCTATATCTATCCTGCCCTGCCTTTCTAAGGTCTTCTAAAGCCAAGTTAATAAACAGATTACCAACCATTTTGAATCCCACCATACCTTCTCCGCTATGCAATCTGGTTTCAGAGCTGGTCATGGGTGCACCTCAGCCACGCTCAAAGTCCTAAACATTATCATAACCGCCATCGATAAGAGACAATACTGTGCAGCCTTATTCATTGATCTGGCCAAGGCTTTCCACTCTGTCAATCACCACATCCTCATCGGCAGACTGGACAGCCTTGGTTTTTCAAATGACTGCCTCGCCTGGTTCACCAACTACTTCTCTGATAGAGTTCAGTGTGTCAAATCGGAGGGAATGTTGTCCGGGCCTCTGGCAGTCTCTATGGGGGTGCCACAGGGTTCAATTCTTGGGCCAACTCTCTTCTCTATATACATCAATGATGTCGCTCTTGCTGCTGGTGAGTCTCTGATCCACCTCTACGCAGACGACACCATTCTGTATACTTCTGGCCCTTCTTTGGACACTGTGTTAACTAACCTCCAGACGAGCTTCAATGCCATACAACACTCCTTCCGGACTCATATTAAACATCTCCAATCCAAAATTAAATCTAGAATCTAGAATTGGCTTCATATTTCGTAAAAAAGCATCCTTCACTCATGCTGCCAAACATACCCTCGTAAAACTGACCATCCTACCAATCCTTGACGAAAGTCGTCAAGACCTGAAAAAACTGCTGTTCACAAATGCTCTCCATCCAACCTCACTGAGCTCGAGCTGTTTTGCAAGGAGGAATGGGAAAAAATTTCAGTCTCTCAATGTGCAAAACTGATAGAGACATACCCCAAGCGACTTACAGCAGTAATCGCAGCAAAAGGTGGCGCTACAAAGTATTAACTTAAGGGGGCTGAATAATTTTGCACGCCCAATTTTTCAGTTTTTGATTTGTTAAAAAAGTTTGAAATATCCAATAAATGTCGTTCCACTTCATGATTGTGTCCCACTTGTTGTTGATTCTTCACAAAAAAATACAGTTTTATATCTTTATGTTTGAAGCCTGAAATGTGGCAAAAGGTCGCGAAGTTCAAGGGGGCCGAATACTTTCGCAAGGCACTGTATTGTATTTACTTTGCCACCATGGCCTTTTTTTGCCTTTACCTCCCTTATCTCACCTCATTTGCTCACATCGTATATAGACTTGTTTATACTGTATTATTGACTGTATGTTTGTTTTACTCCTTGTGTAACTCTGTGTCGTTGTGTGTCGAACTGCTTTGCTTTATCTTGGCCAGGTCGCAATTGTCAATGAGAACCTGTTCTCTACTTACCTACCTGGTTAAATAAAGGTGTTCTCTACTTACCTACCTGGTTAAATAAAGGTGTTCTCTACTTACCTACCTACCTGGTTAAATAAAGGTGTTCTCTACTTACCTACTTACCTGGTTAAATAAAGGTGAAATAAAACAAAAAATAAAAATAATTAATAAAGACTTAAATAAGCTGTTGTTTCTGCTTGGCTGTGGCAGAAGCCTGCACTCACAACGGCCCTCTCATATAGAGGTATGACGTCAGCAACAGTTGGTTGATTGGTTGATTGAAACAACAGTGTCCTCTTTGATGTTGTCCCTGACAGAGCTTGGTGACGGACAGAGGAAGAGAGAGACAGAGCCTGGTGACAGACAGAGGAAGATGGCATCGACAGAGGCTGGTGACGGAAGGAGGAAGAGGGGATCGACAGAGCCTGTGGACAGAAGGAGGAAGAGGAGAGCGACAGAGCCTGTGGACGGAAGGAGGAAGAGGAGAGCGACAGAGCCTGTGGACGGAAGGAGGAAGAGGAGAGCGACAGAGCCTGTGGACGGACAGAGGAAGATGGGATCGACAGAGCCTGTGGACAGAAGGAGGAAGAGGAGAGCGACAGAGCCTGTGGACGGAAGGAGGAAGAGGAGAGCGACAGAGCCTGTGGACGGACAGAGGAAGAGAGAGACTCAGACAGACTCTCCCATCAGAGGTAAGAACCAACTCTGTTTCTACCTTCTCTCTTATCCCTGTATTGTACACTCCTTCAATCTCTCTTATCCCTGTAGTGTACACTCCTTCACTCTCTCTTATCCCTGTAGTGTACACTCCTTCACTCTCTCTTATCCCTGTAGTGTACACTCCATCACTCTCTCACTCCATCACTATCCCTGAAGTGTACACTCCTTCACTCTCTCTTATCAAGGGAAGTGTACACTCCATCACTCTCTCTTATCCCTGTAGTGTACACTCCTTCACTCTCTCTTATCCCTGTAGTGTACACTCCATCACTCTCTCTTATCCCTGTAGTGTACACTCCTTCACTCTCTCTTATCCCTGGAGTGTACACTCCATCACTCTCCCTTATCCCTGTAGTGTACACTCCTTCACTCTCTCTTATCAAGGGAAGTGTACACTCCATCACTCTCTCTTATCCCTGTAGTGTACACTCCTTCACTCTCTCTTATCCCTGTAGTGTACACTCCATCACTCTCCCTTATCCCTGTAGTGTACACTCCATCACTCTCCCTTATCCCTGTAGTGTACACTCCATCACTCTCTCTTATCCCTGTAGTGTACACTCCATCACTCTCTCTTATCCCTGTAGTGTACACTCCTTCACTCTCCCTTATCCCTGTAGTGTACACTCCATCACTCTCTCTTATCCCTGTAGTGTACACTCCTTCACTCTCTCTTATCCCTGTAGTGTGCACACTCTGACCAAACCAAAATAAAAAGTCTCTCGAAGGTCAGGGAAGACAGTACCCCACCCAAAGGTGCGGACTCCGGCCGCAAAACCTGAACCTATAGGGGAGGGTCTGGGTGGGCATCTATCCGCAGTGGCGTCTGTGGTGCGGGACGTAGACCCCGATCCACCTCTGGCACACCCCATTTTGGTGGCGCCTCTGGTGCGGGGACCCTCGCCGCCCCGACTGTCTTTACTTCAGGTCCTCTACAGTGAGGTAGTGTGGCTGAGAGACTGGTCTAAAGGACCGTGGGGTTCAGTTCCTCTACAGTGAGGTAGTGTGGCTGAGAGACTGGTCTAAAGGACCGTGGGGTTCAGGTCCTCTACAGTGAGGTAGTGTGGCTGAGAGACTGGTCTAAAGGACCGTGGGGTTCAGGTCCTCTACAGTGAGGTAGTGTGGCAGAGAGACTGGTCTAAAGGACCGTGGGGTTCAGTTCCTCTACAGTGAGGTAGTGTGGCTGAGAGACTGGTCTAAAGGACCGTGGGGTTCAGTTCCTCTACAGTGAGGTAGTGTGGCTGAGAGACTGGTATAAAGGACCGTGGGGTTCAGGTCCTCTACAGTGAGGTAGTGTGGCTGAGAGACTGGTCTAAAGGACCGTGGGGTTCAGGTCCTCTACAGTGAGGTAGTGTGGCTGAGAGACTGGTCTAAAGGACCGTGGGGTTCAGTTCCTCTACAGTGAGGTAGTGTGGCTGAGAGACTGGTATAAAGGACCGTGGGGTTCAGGTCCTCTACAGTGAGGTAGTGTGGCTGAGAGACTGGTCTAAAGGACCGTGGGGTTCAGTTCCTCTACAGTGAGGTAGTGTGGCTGAGAGACTGGTCTAAAGGACCGTGGGGTTCAGTTCCTCTACAGTGAGGTAGTGTGGCTGAGAGACTGGTCTAAAGGACCGTGGGGTTCAGGTCCTCTACAGTGAGGTAGTGTGGCTGAGAGACTGGTCTAAAGGACCGTGGGGTTCAGGTCCTCTACAGTGAGGTAGTGTGGCTGAGAGACTGGTCTAAAGGACCGTGGGGTTCAGTTCCTCTACAGTGAGGTAGTGTGGCTGAGAGACTGGTATAGAGGACCGTGGGGTTCAGTTCCTCTACAGTGAGGTAGTGTGGCTGAGAGACTGGTATAAAGGACCGTGGGGTTCAGGTCCTCTACAGTGAGGTAGTGTGGCTGAGAGACTGGTATAGAGGACCGTGGGGTTCAGGTCCTCTACAGTGAGGTAGTGTGGCTGAGAGACTGGTATAAAGGACCGTGGGGTTCAGGTCCTCTACAGTGAGGTAGTGTGGCTGAGAGACTGGTCTAAAGGACCGTGGGGTTCAGTTCCTCTACAGTGAGGTAGTGTGGCTGAGAGACTGGTATAAAGGACCGTGGGGTTCAGGTCCTCTACAGTGAGGTAGTGTGGCTGAGAGACTGGTATAAAGGACCGTGGGGTTCAGGTCCTCTACAGTGAGGTAGTTTGCTGAGAGACTGGTATAAAGGACCGTGGGGTTCAGTTCCTCTACAGTGAGGTAGTGTGGCTGAGAGACTGGTCTAAAGGACCGTGGGGTTCAGGTCCTCTACAGTGAGGTAGTGTGGCTGAGAGACTGGTCTAAAGGACCGTGGGGGTCAGTTCCTCTACAGTGAGGTAGTGTGGCTGAGAGACTGGTATAAAGGACCGTGGGGTTCAGGTCCTCTACAGTGAGGTAGTGTGGCTGAGAGACTGGTATAAAGGACCGTGGGGTTCAGTTCCTCTACAGTGAGGTAGTGTGGCTGAGAGACTGGTCTAAAGGACCGTGGGGTTCAGTTCCTCTACAGTGAGGTAGTGTGGCTGAGAGACTGGTATAAAGGACCGTGGGGTTCAGGTCCTCTACAGTGAGGTAGTGTGGCTGAGAGACTGGTATAAAGGACCGTGGGGTTCAGTTCCTCTACAGTGAGGTAGTGTGGCTGAGAGACTGGTATAAAGGACCGTGGGGTTCAGTTCCTCTACAGTGAGGTAGTGTGGCTGAGAGACTGGTCTAAAGGACCGTGGGGTTCAGTTCCTCTACAGTGAGGTAGTGTGGCTGAGAGACTGGTCTAAAGGACCGTGGGGTTCAGTTCCTCTACAGTGAGGTAGTGTGGCTGAGAGACTGGTATAAAGGACCGTGGGGTTCAGGTCCTCTACAGTGAGGTAGTGTGGCTGAGAGACTGGTCTAAAGGACCGTGGGGTTCAGGTCCTCTACAGTGGGGTAGTGTGGCTGAGAGACTGGTATAAAGGACCGTGGGGTTCAGTTCCTCTACAGTGAGGTAGTGTGGCTGAGAGACTGGTATAAAGGACCGTGGGGTTCAGTTCCTCTACAGTGAGGTAGTGTGGCTGAGAGACTGGTATAAAGGACCGTGGGGTTCAGGTCCTCTACAGTGAGGTAGTGTGGCTGAGAGACTGGTCTAAAGGACCGTGGGGTTCAGGTCCTCTACAGTGAGGTAGTGTGGCTGAGAGACTGGTATAAAGGACCGTGGGGTTCAGGTCCTCTACAGTGAGGTATTGTGGCTGAGAGACTCGTCTAAAGGACCGTGGGGTTCAGGTCCTCTACAGTGAGGTAGTGTGGCTGAGAGACTGGTATAAAGGACCGTGGGGTTCAGTTCCTCTACAGTGAGGTAGTGTGGCTGAGAGACTGGTCTAAAGGACCGTGGGGTTCAGGTCCTCTACAGTGAGGTAGTGTGGCTGAGAGACTGGTCTAAAGGACCGTGGGGTTCAGTTCCTCTACAGTGAGGTAGTGTGGCTGAGAGACTCGTCTAAAGGACCGTGGGGTTCAGGTCCTCTACAGTGAGGTAGTGTGGCTGAGAGACTGGTCTAAAGGACCGTGGGGTTCAGTTCCTCTACAGTGAGGTAGTGTGGCTGAGAGACTGGTATAAAGGACCGTGGGGTTCAGTTCCTCTACAGTGAGGTAGTGTGGCTGAGAGACTGGTCTAAAGGACCGTGGGGTTCAGTTCCTCTACAGTGAGGTAGTGTGGCTGAGAGACTGGTCTAAAGGACCGTGGGGTTCAGGTCCTCTACAGTGAGGTAGTGTGGCTGAGAGACTGGTCTAAAGGACCGTGGGGTTCAGGTCCTCTACAGTGAGGTAGTGTGGCTGAGAGACTGGACTAAAGGACCGTGGGGTTCAGTTCCTCTACAGTGAGGTAGTGTGGCTGAGAGACAGGTATAGAGGACCGTGGGGTTCAGGTCCTCTACAGTGAGGTAGTGTGGCTGAGAGACAGGTCTAAAGGACCGTGGGGTTCAGGTCCTCTACAGTGAGGTAGTGTGGCTGAGAGACTGGTATAAAGGACCGTGGGGTTCAGGTCCTCTACAGTGAGGTAGTGTGGCTGAGAGACTGGTATAAAGGACCGTGGGGTTCAGGTCCTCTACAGTGAGGTAGTGTGGCTGAGAGACTGGTCTAAAGGACCGTGGGGTTCAGGTCCTCTACAGTGAGGTAGTGTGGATGAGAGACTGGTATAGAGGACCGTGGGGTTCAGGTCCTCTACAGTGAGGTAGTGTGGCTGAGAGACTGGTATAAAGGACAGTGGGGTTCAGTTCCTCTACAGTGAGGTAGTGTGGCTGAGAGACTGGTCTAAAGGGCCGTGGGGTTCAGGTCCTCTACAGTGAGGTAGTGTGGATGAGAGACTGGTATAAAGGACCGTGGGGTTCAGTTCCTCTACAGTGAGGTAGTGTGGCTGAGAGACTGGTCTAAAGGACCGTGGGGTTCAGTTCCTCTACAGTGAGGTAGTGTGGCTGAGAGACTGGTCTAAAGGACCGTGGGGTTCAGTTCCTCTACAGTGAGGTAGTGTGGCTGAGAGACTGGTCTAAAGGACCGTGGGGTTCAGGTCCTCTACAGTGAGGTAGTGTGGCTGAGAGACTGGTATAAAGGACCGTGGGGTTCAGGTCCTCTACAGTGAGGTAGTGTGGCTGAGAGACTGGTCTAAAGGACCGTGGGGTTCAGGTCCTCTACAGTGAGGTAGTGTGGCTGAGAGACTGGACTAAAGGACCGTGGGGTTCAGTTCCTCTACAGTGAGGTAGTGTGGCTGAGAGACAGGTATAGAGGACCGTGGGGTTCAGGTCCTCTACAGTGAGGTAGTGTGGCTGAGAGACAGGTCTAAAGGACCGTGGGGTTCAGGTCCTCTACAGTGAGGTAGTGTGGCTGAGAGACTGGTATAAAGGACCGTGGGGTTCAGGTCCTCTACAGTGAGGTAGTGTGGCTGAGAGACTGGTCTAAAGGACCGTGGGGTTCAGGTCCTCTACAGTGAGGTAGTGTGGATGAGAGACTGGTATAGAGGACCGTGGGGTTCAGGTCCTCTACAGTGAGGTAGTGTGGCTGAGAGACTGGTATAAAGGACAGTGGGGTTCAGTTCCTCTACAGTGAGGTAGTGTGGCTGAGAGACTGGTCTAAAGGGCCGTGGGGTTCAGGTCCTCTACAGTGAGGTAGTGTGGATGAGAGACTGGTATAGAGGACCGTGGGGTTCAGTTCCTCTACAGTGAGGTAGTGTGGCTGAGAGACTGGTCTAAAGGACCGTGGGGTTCAGGTCCTCTACAGTGAGGTAGTGTGGCTGAGAGACTGGTATAAAGGACCGTGGGGTTCAGGTCCTCTACAGTGAGGTAGTGTGGCTGAGAGACTGGTCTAAAGGACCGTGGGGTTCAGGTCCTCTACAGTGAGGTAGTGTGGCTGAGAGACTGGTATAAAGGACCGTGGGGTTCAGTTCCTCTACAGTGAGGTAGTGTGGCTGAGAGACTGGTCTAAAGGACCGTGGGGTTCAGTTCCTCTACAGTGAGGTAGTGTGGCTGAGAGACTGGTCTAAAGGACCGTGGGGTTCAGTTCCTCTACAGTGAGGTAGTGTGGCTGAGAGACTGGTATAAAGGACCGTGGGGTTCAGTTCCTCTACAGTGAGGTAGTGTGGCTGAGAGACTGGTATAAAGGACCGTGGGGTTCAGTTCCTCTACAGTGAGGTAGTGTGGCTGAGAGACTGGTCTAAAGGACCGTGGGGTTCAGGTCCTCTACAGTGAGGTAGTGTGGCTGAGAGACTGGTATAAAGGACCGTAGGGTTCAGGTCCTCTACAGTGAGGTAGTGTGGCTGAGAGACTGGTATAAAGGACCGTGGGGGTCAGTTCCTCTACAGTGAGGTAGTGTGGCTGAGAGACTGGTGTAAAGGACCGTGGGGTTCAGGTCCTCTACAGTGAGGTAGTGTGGCTGAGAGACTGGTCTAAAGGACCGTGGGGTTCAGGTCCTCTACAGTGAGGTAGTGTGGCTGAGAGACTGGTATAAAGGACCGTGGGGTTCAGGTCCTCTACAGTGAGGTAGTGTGGCTGAGAGACTGGTATAAAGGACCGTGGGGTTCAGTTCCTCTACAGTGAGGTAGTGTGGCTGAGAGACTGGTCTAAAGGACCGTGGGGTTCAGTTCCTCTACAGTGAGGTAGTGTGGCTGAGAGACTGGTCTAAAGGACCGTGGGGTTCAGTTCCTCTACAGTGAGGTAGTGTGGCTGAGAGACTGGTATAAAGGACCGTGGGGTTCAGGTCCTCTACAGTGAGGTAGTGTGGCTGAGAGACTGGTCTAAAGGACCGTGGGTTTCAGTTCCTCTACAGTGAGGTAGTGTGGCTGAGAGACTGGTATAAAGGACCGTGGGGTTCAGGTCCTCTACAGTGAGGTAGTGTGGCTGAGAGACTGGTCTAAAGGACCGTGGGGTTCAGGTCCTCTACAGTGAGGTAGTGTGGCTGAGAGACTGGTCTAAAGGACCGTGGGGTTCAGGTCCTCTACAGTGAGGTAGTGTGGCTGAGAGACTGGTCTAAAGGACCGTGGGGTTCAGTTCCTCTACAGTGAGGTAGTATGGCTGAGAGACTGGTCTAAAGGACCGTGAGGTTCAGGTCCTCTACAGTGAGGTAGTGTGGCTGAGAGACTGGTCTAAAGGACCGTGGGGTTCAGGTCCTCTACAGTGAGGTAGTGTGGCTGAGAGACTGGTATAAAGGACCGTGGGGTTCAGTTCCTCTACAGTGAGGTAGTGTGGCTGAGAGACTGGTCTAAAGGACCGTGGGGTTCAGTTCCTCTACAGTGAGGTAGTGTGGCTGAGAGACTGGTATAAAGGACCGTGGGGTTCAGGTCCTCTACAGTGAGGTAGTGTGGCTGAGAGACTGGTCTAAAGGACCGTGGGGTTCAGGTCCTCTACAGTGAGGTAGTGTGGCTGAGAGACTGGTATAAAGGACCGTGGGGTTCAGGTCCTCTACAGTGAGGTAGTGTGGCTGAGAGACTGGTATAAAGGACCGTGGGGTTCAGGTCCTCTACAGTGAGGTAGTGTGGCTGAGAGACTGGTCTAAAGGACCGTGGGGTTCAGGTCCTCTACAGTGAGGTAGTGTGGCTGAGAGACTGGTCTAAAGGACCGTGGGGTTCAGGTCCTCTACAGTGAGGTAGTGTGGCTGAGAGACTGGTCTAAAGGACCGTGGGGTTCAGGTCCTCTACAGTGAGGTAGTGTGGCTGAGAGACTGGTCTAAAGGACCGTGGGGTTCAGGTCCTCTACAGTGAGGTAGTGTGGCTGAGAGACTGGTATAAAGGACCGTGGGGTTCAGGTCCTCTACAGTGAGGTAGTGTGGCTGAGAGACTGGTATAAAGGACCGTGGGGTTCAGGTCCTCTACAGTGA
>NW_027014076.1:317704-337704 GCF_036934945.1 Oncorhynchus masou masou
TGTGTGCCCGTGACTCTGTGTGTCCGTGACTCTGTGTGTCCATGACTCTGTGTGCCTGCGTGACTCTGTGTGCCTGCGTGACTCTGTGTGTCCGTGACTCTGTGTGTCCGTGACTCTGTTTGTCCGTGACTCTGTGTGTCCGTGAGTCTGTGTGTCCGTGACTCTGTGTGTCCGTGACTCTGTGTGTTCGTGACTCTGTGTGTCCGTGACTCTGTGTGTCCGTGTCTCTGTGTGTCCGTGACTCTGTGTGTCCGTGACTCTGTGTGTCCGTGAGTCTGTGTGTCCATGACTCTGTGTGTCCGTGTCTCTGTGTGTCCGTGACTCTGTGTGTCCGTGACTCTGTGTATCCGTGACTCTTGTGTGTCCGTGACTCTGTGTGTCCGTGAGTCTGTGTGTCCGTGTCTCTGTGTGTCCGTGACTCTGTGTGTCCGTGACTCTGTGTGTCCGTGAGTCTGTGTGTCCGTGAGTCTGTGTGTCCGTGACTCTGTGTGTCTGTGTGCCCGTGACTCTGTGTGTCCGTGACTCTGTGTGTCCATGACTCTGTGTGCCTGCGTGACTCTGTGTGCCTGCGTGACTCTGTGTGTCCGTGACTCTGTGTGTCCGTGACTCTGTGTGTCCGTGACTCTGTGTGTCCGTGAGTCTGTGTGTCCGTGACTCTGTGTGTCCGTGACTCTGTGTGTCCGTGACTCTGTGTGTCCGTGACTCTGTGTGTCCGTGACTCTGTGTGTCCATGAATCTGTGTGCCTGCGTGACTCTGTGTGCCTGCGTGACTCTGTGTGTCCGTGACTCTGTGTGTCCGTGACTCTGTGTGTCCGTGACTCTGTGTGTCCGTGACTCTGTGTATCCGTGACTCTGTGTGTCCGTGACTCTGTGTGTCCGTGAGTCTGTGTGTCCGTGTCTCTGTGTGTCCGTGACTCTGTGTGTCCGTGACTCTGTGTGTCCGTGAGTCTGTGTGTCCGTGAGTCTGTGTGCCCGTGACTCTGTGTGTCCGTGACTCTGTGTGTCCGTGACTCTGTGTGTCCGTTACTCTGTGTGTCCGTGACTCTGTGTGCCCGTGAGTCTGTGTCCGTGACGCTGAGTGTCCGTGACTCTGTGTGTCCGTGACTCTGTGTGTCCGTGACTCTGAGTGTCCGTGGCTCGGTGTGTCCGTGACTCTGTGTGTCCGTGACTCTGTGTGTCCGTGAGTCTGTGTGTCCGTGACTCTGTGTGTCCGTGTCTCTGTGTGTCCGTGACTCTGTGTGTCCGTGACTCTGTGTATCCGTGACTCTGTGTGTCCGTGAGTCTGTGTGTCCGTGAGTCTGTGTGTCCGTGACTCTGTGTGTCTGTGTGCCCGTGACTGTGTGTCCGTGACTCTGTGTGTCCGTGACTCTGTGTGTCCGTTACTCTGTGTGTCCGTGACTCTGTGTGCCCGTGAGTCTGTGTCCGTGACGCTGAGTGTCCGTGACGCTGAGTGTCCGTGACTCTGTGTGTCCGTGGCTCGGTGTGTCCGTGACTCTGTGTGTCCGTGACTCTGTGTGTCCGTGACTCTGTGTGTCCGTATCTCTGTGTGTCCGTGACTCTGTGTGTCCGTGACTCTGTGTATCCGTGACTCTGTGTGTCCGTGACTCTGTGTGTCCGTGAGTTTGTGTGTCCGTGTCTCTGTGTGTCCGTGACTCTGTGTGTCCGTGACTCTGTGTGTCCGTGAGTCTGTGTGTCCGTGAGTCTGTGTGTCCTTGACTCTGTGTGTCTGTGTGCCCGTGACTCTGTGTGTCCGTTACTCTGTGTGTCCGTGACTCTGTGTGTCCGTTACTCTGTGTGTCCGTGACTCTGTGTGCCCGTGAGTCTGTGTGTCCGTGACTCTGTGTGTCCGTGACTCTGTGTGTCTGTGTGCCCGTGACTCTGTGTGTCCGTGACTCTGTGTGCCTGCGTGACTCTGTGTGCCTGTGAGCCTGTGTGTCCGTGACTCTGTGTGTCCGTGACTCTGTGTGTCCGTGACTCTGTGTGCCTGTGAGCCTGTGTGTCCGTGACTCTGTGTGCCTGTGAGCCTGTGTGTCCGTGACTCTGTGTGTCCGTGACTCTGTGTGCCCGTGACTCTGTGTGTCCGTGACTCTGTGCGTCCGTGACTCTGTGCGTCCGTGACTCTGTGTGTCCGTGAGCCTGTGTGTCCGTGAGCCTATGTGTCCGTGACTCTGTATGTCCGTGACTCTGTGTGTCCGTGACTCTGTGTGTCCGTGACTCTGTGTGTCCGTGAGTCTGTGTATCCGTGAGTCTGTGTGTCCGTGACTCTGTGTGTCCGTGACTCTGTGTGTCCGTGACTCTGTGTGTCCGTGACTCTGTGTGTCCGTGAGTCTGTGTATCCGTGACTCTGTGTGTCCGTGACTCTGTGTGTCCGTGACTCTGTGTGTCCATGACTCTGTGTGTCCGTGAGTCTGTGTATCCGTGAGTCTGTGTGTCCGTGAGCCTATGTGTCCGTGACTCTGTGTGTCCGTGACTCTGTGTGTCCGTGACTCTGTGTATCCGTGACTCTGTGCATCCGTGACTCTGTGCGTCCGTGACTCTGTGTGTCCGTGACTCTGTGTGCCTGCGTGTGTTACCTGACGTACTGTGTCCTTGCAGTGTCTCCTCCCTCGCTGTCTCCTAGAACCCTCGACGTCCTACCTCTCTCTCCAGGTGAGTGGTGACCAGCATCAACACCTCAATTTGACCCAACTTTATACTGTGTTGTGACTGATATAGTGACTCTCATATGGCACCCTATTCCCTATATAGTGCACTACTATAGACCAGAACCCTATTCCCTATCTAGTGCACTACTTTAGACCAGAACCCTATTCCCTATCTAGTGTACTACTATAGACCAGAACCCTATTCCCTATCTAGTGTACTACTATAGACCAGAGCCCTATTCCCTATCTGGTGTACTACTATAGACCAGAACCCTATTCCCTATCTGGTGTACTACTATAGACCAGAGCCCTATTCCCCATCTGGTGTACTACTATAGACCAGAGCCCTATTCTCTATCTGGTGTACTACTATAGACCAGAGCCCTATTCCCTATCTGGTGTACTACTATAGACCAGAGCCCTATTCCCTATCTAGTGCACTACTGTAGACCAGAGCCCTGTTCCCTATCTAGTGCACTACTGTAGACCAGAGCCCTGTTCCCTATCTAGTGCACTACTGTAGACCAGAGCCCTGTTCCCTATCTAGTGTACTACTATAGACCAGAGCCCTATTCCCTATCTAGTGCACTACTGTAGACCAGAGCCCTGTTCCCTATCTAGTGTACTACTGTAGACCAGAGCCCTGTTCCCTATCTAGTGTACTACTATAGACCAGAACCCTATTCCCTATCTGGTGTACTACTTTAGACCAGAGCCCTATTCCCTATCTGGTGTACTACTATAGACCAGAGCCCTATCTGGTGTACTACTATAGACCAGAGCCCTATTCCCTATCTAGTGTACTACTATAGACCAGAGCCCTATTCCCTATCTAGTGTACTACTATAGACCAGAGCCCTATTCCCTATCTAGTGTACTACTATAGACCAGAGCCCTATTCCCCATCTAGTGTACTACTTTAGACCAGAGCCCTATTCCCCATCTAGTGTACTACTATAGACCAGAGCCCTATTCCCTATCTAGTGTACTACTTTAGACCAGAGCCCTATTCCCCATCTAGTGTACTACTATAGACCAGAGCCCTATTCCCTATCTGTTGTACTACTATAGACCAGAACCCTATTCCCTATCTGGTGTACTACTGTAGACCAGAGCCCTATTCCCTATCTAGTGTACTACTATAGACCAGAGCCCTATTCCCCATCTAGTGTACTACTATAGACCAGAACCCTATTCCCTATCTAGTGTACTACTATAGACCAGAGCCCTATCTGGTGTACTACTATAGACCAGAGCCCTATTCCCTATCTAGTGCACTACTATAGACCAGAGCCCTATTCCCTATCTAGTGTACTACTATAGACCAGAGCCCTATTCCCTATCTAGTGTACTACTGTAGACCAGAGCCCTATTCTCTATCTAGTGTACTACTATAGACCAGAGCCCTATTCCCTATCTAGTGTACTACTATAGACCAGAGCCCTATTCCCTATCTAGTGTACTACTATAGACCAGAGCCCTATTCCCTATCTAGTGTACTACTATAGACCAGAGCCCTATTCCCTATCTAGTGTACTACTATAGACCAGAGCCCTATTCCCTATCTAGTGTACTACTATAGACCAGAGCCCTATTCTCTATCTAGTGTACTACTATAGACCAGAGCCCTATTCCCTATCTAGTGTACTACTATAGACCAGAGCCCTATTCCCTATCTAGTGTACTACTATAGACCAGAGCCCTATTCCCCATCTAGTGTACTACTTTAGACCAGAGCCCTATTCCCCATCTAGTGTACTACTGTAGACCAGAGCCCTATTCCCCATCTAGTGTACTACTATAGACCAGAGCCCTATTCCCCATCTAGTGTACTACTTTAGACCAGAGCCCTATTCCCCATCTAGTGTACTACTATAGACCAGAGCCCTATTCCCTATCTAGTGTACTACTATAGACCAGAGCCCTATTCCCCATCTAGTGTACTACTTTAGACCAGAGCCCTATTCCCCATCTAGTGTACTACTATAGACCAGAGCCCTATTCCCTATCTAGTGTACTACTATAGACCAGAGCCCTATTCTCTATCTAGTGTACTACTATAGACCAGAGCCCTGTTCCCTATCTAGTGTACTACTATAGACCAGAGCCCTGTTCCCTATCTAGTGTACTACTGTAGACCAGAGCCCTATTCCCTATCTAGTGTACTACTATAGACCAGAACCCTATTCCCTATCTGGTGTACTACTATAGACCAGAACCCTATTCCCTATCTAGTGTACTACTATAGACCAGAACCCTATTCCCTATCTGGTGTACTACTATAGACCAGAGCCCTATTCCCTATCTAGTGCACTACTTTAGACCAGAGCCCTATTACCTATATAGTACACTACTTTAGACCAGAGCCCTATTCCCTATCTAGTGCACTACTTTAGACCAGAGCCCTATTCCCTATATAGTGCACTTTTTAAAACCAGAGCCCTATTCCCTATATAGTGCACTACTTTACTTTAGACTAGTAAACAATCACTCACAATACCTGGGGAACAGAGGGTTAATATAGTCTAGAGTAGTGCACTCTATATATAGGGAATAAGGTTCTATAGGGCTCTGGACTAAAGTCGTGCACTATATATATATATAGGGAATAGGGTTCTATAGGGCCCTGGTCAAGAGTAGTGCACTATATATAGGGAATAGGGTTCTATAGGGCTCTGGTCTGGAGTAGTGCACTATATATAGGGAATAGGGTTCTATAGGGCTCTGGTCTAAAGTAGTGCACTATATATAGGGAATAGGGTTCTATAGGGCTCTGGTCTCGAGTAGTGCACTATATATAGGGAATAGGGTTCTATATGGCTCTGGTCTCGAGTAGTGCACTATATATAGGGAATAGGGTTATATAGGGCTCTGGTCTAAAGTAGTGCACTATATATAGGGAATAGGGTTCTACAGGGCCCTGGTCTAAAGTAGTGCACTATATAGGGAATAGGGTACTATAGGGCTCTGGTCTAGAGTAGTGCACTATATATAGGGAATAGGGTTCTATAGGGCTCTGGTCTAGAGTAGTGCACTATATATAGGGAATAGGGTTCTATAGGGCCCGTGTCTTGAATAGTGCACTATATATAGGGAATAGGGTACTATAGGGCCCTGGTCAAGAGTAGTGCACTATATATAGGGAATAGGGTTCTATAGGGCTCTGGTCTAGAGTAGTGCACTATATATATATAGGGGATAGGATTCCATAGGGCCCTGGTCTAAAGTAGTGCACTATATATGTGTATATATAGGGAATAGGGTTCTATAGGGCTCTGGTCTGGAGTAGTGCACTATATATATAGGGAATAGTGTTCCATAGGACCCTGGTCTAAAGTAGTGCACTATATATATATAGGGAATAGGGTTCTATAGGGCCCTGGTCTGAAGTAGTGCACTATATATAGGGAATAGGGTTCTATAGGGCCCTGGTCTAAAGTAGTGCACTATATATAGGGAATAGGTTTCTATAGGGTTCTGGTCTAAAGTAGTGCACTATATATAGGGAATAGGGTTCTATAGGGCCCTGGTCTAGAGTAGTGCACTATATATAGGGAATAGGGTTCTATAGGGCTCTGGTCTAAAGTATTGCACTATATATATAGGGTTCTATAGGGCCCTGGTCTAAAGTAGTGCACTATATAGGGAATAGGGTTCTATAGGGCCCTGGTCTAGAGTAGTGCACTATATATAGGGAATAGGGTTCTATAGGGCCCTGGTTTAAAGTAGTGCACTATATATAGGGAATAGGATTCTATAGGGCCCTGGTCTAAAGTAGTGCACTATATATAGGGAATAGAGTGCCATAGGGCTCTGGTCTAAAGTAGTGCACTATATAGGGAATAGGGTTCTATAGGGCCCTGGTCTAAAGTAGTGCACTATATATAGGGAATAGGGTTCTATAGGGCTCTGGTCTAAAGTAGTGCACTATATATAGGGAATAGGGTTTTATAGGGCTCTGGTCTAAAGTAGTGCACTATATATAGGGAATAGGGTTCTATAGGGCGCTGGTCTAAAGTAGTGCACTATATAGGGAATAGGGTTCTATAGAGCTCTGGTCAAGAGTAGTGCACTATATATAGGGAATAGGGTTCTATAGGGCTCTGGTCTAAAGTAGTGCACTATATAGGGAATAGGGTTCTATAGGGCCCTGGTCTAAAGTAGTGCATTACATTTACATTTAAGTCATTTAGCAGACGCTCTTATCCAGAGCGACTTACAAATTGGTGAATTCACCTTCTGACATCCAGTGGAACAGCCACTTTACAATAGTGCATCTAAGTCATTAAGGGGGGGGGTGAGAAGGATTACTTATCCTATCCTAGGTATTCCTTGAAGAGGTGGGGTTTCAGGTGTCTCCGGAAGGTGGTGATTGACTCCGCTGTCCTGGCGTCGTGAGGGAGTTTGTTCCACCATTGGGGGGCCAGAGCAGCGAACAGTTTTGACTGGGCTGAGCGGGAACTGTACTTCCTCAATGGCAGGGAGGCGAGCAGGCCAGAGGAGGATGAACGCAGTGCCCTTGCTTGGGTGTAGGGCCTGATCAGAGCCTGGAGGTACTGCGGTGCCGTTCCCCTCACAGCTCCGTAGGCAAGCACCATGGTCTTGTAGCGGATGCGAGCTTCAACTGGAAGCCAGTGGAGAGAGCGGAGGAGCGGGGTGACGTGACGTATAGTGACGTGACGTGACGTATAGTGCACTATATATAGGGAATAGGGTTCTATGGGGCTCTGGTCTAAAGTAGTGCACTATATAGGGAATAGGGTTCTATAGGGCCCTTGTCTAAAGTAGTGCACTATATAGGGAATAGGGTTCTATGGGGCTCTGGTCTAAAGTAGTGCACTATATAGGGAATAGGGTTCTATAGGGCCCTGGTCTAAAGTAGTGCACTATATATAGGGAATAGGGTTCTATGGGGCTCTGGTCTAAAGTAGTGCACTATATAGGGAATAGGGTTCTATAGGGCCCTTGTCTAAAGTAGTGCACTATATAGGGAATAGGGTTCTAGTCATTGATGAGACAGGGGGATTTACTTCCTGCATGACTGTTAGCAGCTTCCTTCAGTTGGGGAAGACCATCCATTCATCCATCCATTAATTCATCCATCCATTCACCCATCCATTAATTCATCCATCCATTCATCCATCCATTCATCCATCCATTCTTTCATCCAGTCATCCATCCATTCATTCATCCTCCATTCATCCATCCATTCATCCAGCCATTAATTCATCCATCCATTCATCCAGCCATTAATTCATCCATCCATTCATCCATCCATTAATTCATCCATCCATCCATTCATCCATCCATTCATCCATCCATCCATTCATCTATCCATTCATCCATTAATTCATCCATTCATCCATCCATCCATCCATTCATCCATCCATTCATCCATTCATCCATTCATTCATCCATCCATTCATCCATCCATTAATTAATCCATCCATTCATTCATCCATCCATTCATTCATCCCTCCATTCATCCATCCATTCATCCATCCATTAATTCATCCATCCATTCATCCATCCATTAATTCATCCATCCATTCATCCATCCATGAATTCATCCATCCATTCATTCATCCATCCATTCATCCATCCATCCATCCATTCATCCCTCCATTCATCCATCCATTAATTCATCCATCCATTCAGTCATCCCTCCATTCATTCATCCCTCCATTCATCCATCCATTCATCCATCCATTCATCCATCCATTAATTCATCCATCCATCCATTCATCCATCCATCCATTCATCCATCCATTCATTCATCCATTAATTCATCCATTCATTCATCCATTCATCCATTCATCCATTCATTCATCCATCCATTCATCCAGTCATTCATCCATCCATTCATCCATTCATCCATCCATTCATCCATCCATCCATTCATTCATTCATTCATTCATCCATTCATCCATTCATTCATCCATTCATTCATCCATCCATTAATTCATCCATCCATTCATCCATCCATTAATTCATCCATCCATTCATTCATCCCTCCATTCATCCATCCATTCATCCAGCCATTAATTCATCCATCCATTCATCCATCCATTAATTCATCCATCCATCCATTCATTCATCCATCCATCCATTAATTAATCCATCCATTCATCCATCCA
This sequence comes from Oncorhynchus masou masou, assembly GCF_036934945.1. Lineage (NCBI taxonomy): Eukaryota > Metazoa > Chordata > Actinopteri > Salmoniformes > Salmonidae > Oncorhynchus > Oncorhynchus masou. The sequence continues at coordinate 326,487 of NW_027014076.1, forward strand.
TTAATTCATCCATCCATCCATTCATCCATCCATGAATTCATCCATCCATTCATTCATCCATCCATTCATCCATCCATCCATCCATTCATCCCTCCATTCATCCATCCATTCATCCATCCATTAATTCATCCATCCATTCATTCATCCATCCATTCATCCATTCATTCATTCATCCATCCATTCATCCATTCATCCATCCATTCATCCATCCATCCATCCATTCATCCATTCATTCATCCATTCATTCATCCATTCATTCATCCATTCATTCATCCATCCATTCATCCAGTCATTCATCCATCCATTCATCCGTCCATCCATCCAGTCATCACTGACCTCACTGATACTGAGTTAATTAGTCAATCAACATGAGTCAGTTTGAATACTGGGTGTCGTTGTTACTCGTGTGTGTGTGTGTGTGTGTGTGTGTGTGTGTGTGTGTGTGTGTGTGTGTGTGTGTGTGTGTGTGTGTGTAGTTGACGGCGCGGTAGCTCCAGATTCGATGTGTTCGTATCCTCCTGGGTCTCTGTCTGACTGTGCCAGCCAAGCCCTGTCTCCCCCCTCTGCCTCCCCCCTCTCCCCCAGGACAGGTGAGTTAGAGTCTGTCCTCTCCCTGTCTCTCTGTCCTCTCCCTGTCCCTCTGTCCTCCCTCTGTCCTCTCCCTGTCCCTCTGTCCTCTACCTGTCCCTCTGTCCTCTCCCTGTCCCTCTGTCCTCTCCCTGTCCCTCTGTCCTCTCCCTGTCCCTCTGTCCTCTCCCTGTCCCTCTGTCCTCTCCCTGTCTCTCTGTCCTCTCCTGTCCATCTGTCCTCTCCCTGTCCCTCTGTCCTCTCCCTGTCCCTCTGTCTTCTCCCTGTCTCTCTGTCCTCTCCCTGTCTCTCTGTCCTCTCCCTGTCTCTCTGTCCTCTCCCTGTCTCTCTGTCCTCTCTGTCTCTCTGTCCTCTCCCTGTCTCTCTGTCCTCTCCCTGTCTCTCTGTCCTCTCCGTCTCTCTGTCCTCTCCCTGTCTCTCTGTCCTCTCCCTGTCTCTCTGTCCTCTCCCTGTCTCTCTGTCCTCTCCCTGTCTCTCTGTCCTCTCCCTGTCTCTCTGTCCTCTCCCTGTCTCTCTGTCCTCTCCCTGTCTCTCTGTCCTCTCCCTGTCTCTCTGTCCTCTCCCTGTCTCTCTGTCCTCTCCCTGTCTCTCTGTCCTCTCTTCCTCCTGACCCTGTACTCTATATATGCAAAAACCTCTTAAACAAAGCCAATCACATGAGAATGTTACTGTGTGTGTGTGTGTGTGTGTGTGTGTGTGTGTGTGTGTGTGTGTGTGTGTGTGTGTGTGTGTGTGTGTGTGTGTGTGTGTGTGTGTGTGTGTGTGTGTGTGTGTGTGTGTGTGTGTGTGTGTGTGTGTGTGTGTGTGTGTGTGTGTGTGCGTGCGTGCGTGCGTGCGTGCGTGCGTGTGTGTGTGTGTTACAGAGGAGTACATTCACCAAGCCAAGGCTCACCTGAGGGGAATGTGCCAGGTAAGACCAAGGGGTACAGATAGAGGGACCGTTGAGTTGGGACTTTTTTCAAAAGACAACTCTGCCTGTCTCTCCAACCAATGACGCTGTCTCAACAGGAGATGGAGGCGGGCCTTAGCCTGGCGACCCACTATGTTGACGTGCGATTGGTCCAGAGGCAGATCCTGATTGGCTCAGGGAAGAACACCAGCAAGTGCCTGGAGAAAGATTTGGTCGTTATCGGAGACGCGGAGAGGAGGCGGGGCTCGTTGGCCAGGAGTCAGGTCAGACCCTGTGACATCATTGTTACGTTGTCACCTACAGAGACACTATTAGTATTTAGTCTGAAGGCTGTCGTTACTTCGTCACTACATGTCTTTCTTCCTCGATTTATGATTCTGTCTGTCAGGAAAAGTGTAATTAAATAATGAATAATAATTGTAATTAATAATGAATGTATTTATTGTCTGTGTTTGTCGTCAGGTGTTTGAGAGCTCCACCGGGGCGAAACCCAAACGTTCCATCGTGTTGCTAGGCAACGCCGGCATGGGTAAAAGCACGCTCATCAAGAAGCTCTGCGTTGATTGGTCCGACGGCCTCCTGCCACAGTTTGACTTTGTGTTCTTACTGGACGGTAAGGCTCTGACCCTCCCCCCTGAGCCAACCTATAGCCTTCGGTCCCTCCTCCTACACCTCTCCTGTCCCCACCCACGGGATGTCTTCAATCAGGTCCTCTCTGCCCCGGAGCGTGTGCTGGTGATATTCGATGGCTTCGAGGTGGTGCGTGACTTGGAGGGGCTGCTTCAGTTTCCAGCGGATGACAGTAAAGGGAGAACTACAGCGTTAGACAGCTGTTCTCAGGTTTGCTCCAGGGGAAGCTCCTACCAGGCTGCTCACTGCTCCTCTCTGCCCGACCACAAGGCACCGTCAGTGGGCTGCTGAGACGGGCTGACAGCCTCCTGGAACTCTCTGGCTTCTCCCCTCCGGACATAGAGAGATACCTGGGACAATACTTCTCTGGACAGTCGCTAGAGGCCCCAACCTCCGTCCCAGACTCAATCCCAGTCCCAACCTCAGTCCTAGCACCAGTCCCAGTCCCAGTCCCAGTCCCAACCTCAGTCCCAGTCCCAACCTCAGTCCCAGTCCCAGTCCCACTCCCAGTCCCAACCTCAGTCCCAGTCCCAGTCTCACTCCCAGTCCCAACCTCAGTCCCAGTCCCAGTCCCAGTCCCAACCTCAGTCCCAGTCCCAGTCCCAACCCCAGTCCCAGTCCCAGTCCCAGTCCTAGCCCTCACCAGGCTCCACAGTCAGCCGTACCTTCTGTCTGTGTGTTGGAACCCAGCTCTGTGTCACATGGTCTGTCTGCTTCTAGAACACTGGGATGTTTCGGAGCCACTCCCCTCCACGCTGACGGGACTGTGTTACAGGGTGTTGCTCCTAAAGATGGGACGACACGTCCTTAAACGCACACACTGTCAATCCCTACCCCAAACTCAAACCCAGGCACACACTCACACCCTTAAACACAGTCAAAAACACGTCCTTAAACGTACACACTGTCAATCTCTACCCCAAACTCAAACCCAGGCACACACTCACACCCTTAAACACAGTCAAAAAGACGTCCTTAAACACACAAGCAACTGGACACGAACACACATCCGCACTCGCTCTCACACTCAATCCCAAAATCAATTAGAAGACCAGAAGAGGACGATAGAGAAGAGGGAGGAGGAAGAGAGAGAGAGGGAGGAGGGAGAGAAAGAGAGAGAGGAGAAGAGGGAGGAGGGAGAGGAAGAGAGAGAGGAGAAGAGGGAGGAGGAAGAGAGAGAGAGGGAGGAGGGAGAGGAAGAGAGAGAGGAGAAGAGGGAGGAGGAAGTGAGAGAGAGGGAGGGGGGAGAGAAAGAGAGAGAGAGGGAGGAGGGAGAGGAAGGGAGAGAGACGGAGGAGGGAGAGAAAGAGAGAGAGGAAGAGAACAGGTGTGTTCTGTCAGAGTTGAGCAGTCTGGCTTGGCAGGGGGTTAAAGGTCATTCATCTCTCCTGACTCTGGACAATACCGTCTGTGTCAGGCTGCGGATGTTTGGCCTGAGGACTGGACTGGTCCATTCTCACTGGCTGAGGGGGGAGCAGGGCAGAGATTGTGACGGTGGCGGTGGCGGCGTGAGTTCCGACAACATCCTGTCCTGGGCCCACCCTTTCCTGCAAAGCTTCCTGGGCGGGGCCCACCTGTCCGTCTCCAGCTGTGTGTCTGACCGGGCTCTGCTGACCCAGATACTACCACAGGTAGAATGACTGTTTTCTATTGAAACTCTGTCCATATGTCCCTCTGTAGACTATGACCTGAACCAGCACCAGTTTTCTATTGAAACTCTGTCCATATGTCCCTCTGTAGACTATGACCTGAACCAGCACCAGTTTTCTATTGAAACTCTGTCCATATGTCCCTCTATAGACTATGACCTGAACCAGCACCAGTTTTCTATTGAAACTCTGTCCATATGTCCCTCTGTAGACTATGACCTGAACCAGCACCAGTTTTCTATTGAAACTCTGTCCATATGTCCCTCTGTAGACTATGACCTGAACCAGCACCAGTTTTCTATTGAAACTCTGTCCATATGTCCCTCTGTAGACTATGACCGTAACCAGCACCAGTTTTCTATTGAAACTCTGTCCATATGTCCCTCTGTAGACTATGACCTGAACCAGCACCAGTTTTCTATTGAAACTCTGTCCATATGTCCCTCTGTAGACTATGACCGGAACCAGCACCAGTTTTCTATTGAAACTCTGTCCATATGTCCCTCTGTAGACTATGACCTGAACCAGCACCTCCTTCCAGCTCGGACTCTGCTGTTTATTGAGGGAAATGCTTCCTTTCTATGTCTGTGATGTGTGGTTGTCCCACACAGCTTCCTGAAGACGAATGAACTGACAGGAAGTGGCTCTGGATAAGAGTGTCTGCCAAATGACTAACGTGTAAATGTACTCCTGTTCTACTCTACTCTGTTCTACTCTACTCTATTCTACTCTACTCTGTTCTGTTCTACTCTACTCTACTCTGTTCTGCTCTGTTCTACTCTACTCTGTTCTACTCTACTCTATTCTACTCTACTCTATTCTACTCTACTCTGTTCTGCTCTATTCTACTCTACTCTGTTCTACTCTACTCTACTCTATTCTGTTCTACTCTACTCTACTCTATTCTGTTCTACTCTACTCTACTCTATTCTATTCTGCTCTACTCTGCTCTGCAGCCCAGGGGAGCGACGGCCTCAGGGAGAGTGTCTGGACCTTGCTCAGCGATTCGCCGTCGGGCTGCTTTTCCGGAACAATGCAGAACTTCGGCACCTGGCCACCCTGGATACCGACGCCATGAAAGTGGTGGCGGCCAAGCGAGCCGCTGTGACATCACACCTGGAGAACCTTCGCCATGGCGACCTGAGCCCCGCTCGGCTCCTGGAGCGTGTCACTGTGTTTACGAGACGGGCGACGTCCTCCTGGTCAGGCACCTGGTACGGAACCTTCCCGAGGTCCTGTCGTTCCAAGGGGTCCCGCTGTGCCCCGCCGACGCCTTCGTAGTGTGGAACCTTTTGGACCAGTGTAGAACGCTGAGGAGGAGGTTCTGTCTGGGGCTGGAGGACACAGGACTGAGGATGACAGGATTAAAACTACTGACGGGTCTCAACAACATACACTCATACAGGTACTGGTACTGTTACACTGATAGACCTGCTACAGATCTGTTACAGTGTATATCTAGACCTGCTACAACATACACTCATACAGGTACTGGTACTGTTACAGTGATAGACCTGCTACAGATCTGTTACAGTGTATATCTAGACCTGCTACAACATACACTCATACAGGTACTGGTACTGTTACACTGATAGACCTGCTACAGATCTGTTACAGTGTATATCTAGACCTGCTACAACATACACTCATACAGGTACTGCTACTGTTACACTGATAGACCTGCTACAGATCTGTTACAGTGTATATCTAGACCTGCTACAACATACACTCATACAGGTACTGGTACTGTTACACTGATAGACCTGCTACAGATCTGTTACAGTGTATATCTAGACCTGCTACAACATACACTCATACAGGTACTGGTACTGTTACACTGATAGACCTGCTACAGATCTGTTACAAGGTATATCTACAACAGTATAGATCTGTTACATGATACATCTAGAACAGTACAGATCTGTTACATTATATATCTAGAACAGTATAGATCTGTTACAGTATTGATCTAGAACAGTATAGATCTGTTACAGTATAGATTTTAAACAGTATAGTTCTTAAACAATATAGATCTAGAACAGTATATATCTAGAATAGTATAGATCTGTTACAGTATAGCTCTAGAACAGTATATATCTAGAATGTTATAGATCTCTTACAGTATAGATCTGTTACAGAATATTTCTAGAACAGTATAGATCTAGAACAGTACAGATCTGTTACAGTATAGATCTAGAACAGTATAGATCTGTTACAGTATAGATCTAGAACAGTATAGATCTGATACAGTATAGATATAGAACAGTATAGATCTGTTACTGTGTAGCTCTAGAACAGTATAGATCTGTTACAGTATAGATCTGATACAGTATAGATCTGTTACAGTATAGATCTAGAACAGTATAGATCTGTTACAGTATAGATCTGTTACAGTATAGATCTAGAACAGTATAGATCTAAAACAGTATAGATCTGTTACAGTATAGATCTGTTACAGTACAGATCTAGAACAGTATAGATCTAGAACAGTACAGATCTGTTACAGTATAGATCTAGAAGAGTATAGATCTAGAACAGTATAGATCTGTTACAGCATATATCTAGAACAGTATATATCTGTTACAGTATAGATATAGAACAGTATATATCTGTTACAGTATAGATCTAGAACAGTATAGATCTGTTACAGTATAGATCTAGAACAGTATAGATCGAGAACAGTATAGATCTAGAACAGTATAGATCTAGAACAGTATAGATCTAGAACAGTATAGATCGAGAACAGTATAGATCTAGAACAGTATAGATCTAGAACAGTATAGATCTGATGTTCTCACTCTACTGTGTGTAGAACTTGTACATTTAGTTTTCTGATATGTGTGTTTCGAACACGACTCTCGTGTGTGTGTGTGTGTGTGTGTGTGTGTGTGTGTGTGTGTGTGTGTGTGTGTGTGTGTCCGTCCCAGGGCGAGTATCGCTGACACCATCACTCTGTGGGAGGAGCTAGAGCAGAGTGGGGAGGAGGAGCTTCTGAAAGCGGCGGTGTCCAAGTTGACCCTTAACCCTTTCAGAGCCACACAGGTGTCCCACGTCCAACACCTGTCCACACTGGTCAACATACACACAAGCAGGAGACTGTCTGAGAGGTACGCCAATACAGCACACACACACACACACGCACGCACGCACGCACACACACACACTCACCATCTACAATACAATACAGTAGACAGTAACCTGCCCAGCTCTTGTTACAGCCATCTACAATACATACACACATCTACATACATACATACATACACAATACATACATATATATATATACACACACACACACATATACATACATACACACACACACACATATATATATATACTGGCATGTTCAAAGCCCTTGTGATGTGTCCGTCATCATTTCAGCCAATCAGATGGTGTCCTGGGGGAGGGTCTTCCTGCAGTCAGAGATCTTCACAAGCTGGAGTTTGAGTGAGTGTCATTATTCAACCACTATCACTAGGTAATAAGTCAATACACTTTGATTTGACTAGGTAATAAGCCATTAAACTTTGATTTTACTAGATAATGAGTCAATACACTTGGATTTGACTAGGTAAAGTCAATGCACTTGGATTTGACTAGGTAATGAGTCAATACACTTGGATTTGACTAGGTAATAAGTCAATACACTTTGATTTTACTAGGTAATAAGCCAATAAACTTGGATTTGACTAGGTAATAAGTCAAGAGTTTCCACTCTGACTAGGTGATAAATCAAGAGTTACCACTCTGACTAGGTGATAAGTCAATAGTTACCACTCTGACTTGGTAATAAGTCAATAGTTACCACTCTGACTTGGTAATAAGTCAAGAGTTACCACACTGACTTGGTAATAAGTCAAGAGTTACCACTCTGACTAGGTAATAAGTCAAGAGTTACCACTCTGACTAGGTAATAAGTCAAGAGTTACCACTCTGACTAGGTAATAAGTCAAGAGTTACCACTCTGACTAGGTAATAAGTCAAGAGTTACCACTCTGACTAGGTAATAAGTCAAGAGTTACCACTCTGACTAGGTAATAAGTCAAGAGTTATCACTCTGACTAGGTAATAAGTCAAGAGTTACCACTCTGACTAGGTAATAAGTCAAGAGTTACCACTCTGACTAGGTAATAAGTCAAGAGTTACCTCTCTGACTAGGTAATAAGTCAAGAGTTACCTCTCTGACTAGGTAATAAGTCAGAGTTACCACTCTGACTAGGTAATAAGTCAAGAGTTACCTCTCTGACTAGGTAATAAGTCAAGAGTTACCTCTCTGACTAGGTAATAAGTCAAGAGTTACCTCTCTGACTAGGTAATAAGTCAAGAGTTACCACTCTGACTAGGTAATAAGTCAAGAGTTACCTCTCTGACTAGGTAATAAGTCAAGAGTTACCTCTCTGACTAGGTAATATGGGGCAGTGAATGTTATCACTCTGACTAGGTGATAAGTCAAGAGTTATCACTGGTTTGACTAGGTAATAAGTCAAGAGTTACCACTCTGACTAGGTAATATGTCAAGAGTTATCACTCTGACTAAACTGGTAATAAGTCAAGAGTTATCACTGGTTTGACTAGGTAATAAGTCAAGAAGTTACCACTCTGACTAGGTAATAAGTCAAGAGTTACCACTCTGACTAGGTAATATGTCAAGTTACCACTCTGACTAGGTAATAAGTCAAGAGTTACCACTCTGACTAGGTAATAAGTCAAGAGTTACCACTCTGACTAGGTAATAAGTCCCAGAAAAGTTACCACTCTGACTAGGTAATAAGTCAAGAGTTACCACTCTGACTTGCTAATAAGTCAAGAGTTACCACTCTGACTAGGTAATAATCAAGAGTTACCTCTCTGACTAGGTAATATGTCAAGAGTTACCACTCTGACTAGGTAATAAGTCAAGAGTTACCACTCTGACTAGGTAATAAGTCAAGAGTTATCACTCTGACTAGGTAATAAGTCAAGAGTTACCACTCTGACTAGGTAATAAGTCAAGAGTTATCACTGAGAAAGTGTGTTTGTGTGTGTACAGGTTGGGGCCAGTGAATGGTCCTCTGGCGCTCCCTAAACTCCTGGAGCTGCTGCCAGCCCTGCACAGTCTACATCACCTGGAGTAAGTATCGCTCTACTGATGGACCACGGGACAACGGCTTTCACTTTATTACGCTGTCGGTCTAATCTCTCTGTCTCCCTAATCTCTCTGTCTCCCTCACCCAGTCTGGAGAACAGTAAACTGGGGGACAGTGGGGCTGAGGGTCTGGCTGGAGCTGTGCTGTCTCTCTCCTCTCTGCAGATTATCAAGTAAGAAACCTCACACTGAGCTCTCTAGTCTCTCGATCAACCTGTTCATCACTGAGCTCTCTACTCTCTAGATCAGCCTGTCCATCACTGAGCTGTCTACTCTCTAGATCAGCCTGTCCATCACTGAGCTCTCTAATCTCTAGATCAACCTGTCCATCACTGAGCTCTCTAGATAATATCTATCTGTAGATCTCTGGGGTCATTATGACCAGAAATGGTTGGTGACCTCTGCCCTAGATAATATCTATCTGCACTATACTGTGCTTTTGTTAACAATGTTTATGGTCTCTCCACCTCTCTCCTCCTCTCTCCTCCTCTCTTCTTTTCTCCTCCTCTCCGCCCCTCCTCCTGATGGTCTCCCCGCTCTCCTCCTCTCCGCCCCTCCTCCTTTCTCCCCCTCAATCTCTGGTCTCCTCTCCATTGTCCCTCCTCCTTTCTCCCCATTGTCCTCCCTCTCCGGTCCCTCCTCCTTTCTCCCCAATCTGATCCTCCTCTCCGCCCCTCCTCCTTTCTCCCCTATTCCTCTCCTCTCTGATGCCCCTCCTCCTCCCTTTGTCCCCTCTCCTCCTCTCCCTCCCCTCCTCCTTTCTCCCCCCTCTCCTCCTCTCCGCCCCCTCCCCTCCTTTCTCCCCCACGCTCCTCTTCTCCGCCCCCTCCTCCTTTCTCCCCACTCTCCTCATCTGATGCCCCTCCTCCTTTCTCCTCCTCTCCCACCCCTCCTCCCGTCTCTTTCCCCCTCTAATCTTTCTCCTCCCCCTCCTCTCTTCTTCTCTTCCCTCCTCTCTTTCTCCCCTCCTCCTCTCTGATTCTAATCCTCTCCTCCTCTCTTGGTCTCCCCTCCTCCTCTCCAATTTAATCTCCCCTTCTCTCCTTTCTCCTCCCCTTCTCTCCTTTCTCCTCCCCTTTTCTCCTTTCTCCTCCCCTTCTTTCCTTTCTCCTCCCCTCTTCTTCTCTCCCCTCTCCTCCTCTCCTTTCTCCTCCTCTCCTCCCCTTTCTCCACCCCTCCTCTCCTCCCCTTTCCCTCCCCTCTGTCCTCCTCTTTCTGCCTCCTCTCCTCTTTCTCCTCCTTTCCTCTCCTCCCCTCCTCTCTTCTCTTCTAATCCTTCTCTTCTCTCAGTCTCTCCCAGAACTGTATAAAACACCAGGGAATGGGAGTCTGGCTCCTGCTCTGTCTACCCTCCCCTCGCTGCACTGTCTCAGGTATACACACACACTGAATTATAAAACACACACACACACACACACACATGGTCAAAACATTACAGCACCCTGTCTATTGTCCAGTCTGTAATCTGATGGTCTAATCCCGTCTATTGTCCAGTCTGTAATCTGATGGTCTAATCCCGGCTATTGTCCAGTCTGTAATCTGATGGTCTAATCCCATCTATTGTCCAGTCTGTAATCTGATGGTCTAATCCCGTCTATTGTCCAGTCTGTAATCTGATGGTCTAATCCCGTCTATTGTCCAGTCTGTAATCTGATGGTCTAATCCCGTCTATTGTCCAGTCTGTAATCTGATGGTCTAATCCCGTCTATTGTCCAGTGTGTAATCTGATGTTATAATCCCGTCTATTGTCCAGTCTGTAATCTGATGGTCTAATCCCGTCTATTCTCCAGTCTGTAATCTGATGGTCTAATCCCGTCTATTGTCCAGTCTGTAATTTGATGGTCTAATCCCGTCTATTGTCCAGTCTGTAATCTGATGGTCTAATCCCGTCTATTGTCCAGTCTGTAATCTGATGGTCTAATCCCGTCTATTGTCCAGTCTGTAATCTGATGGTCTAATCCCGTCTATTGTCCAGTCTGTAATCTGATGGAATTAATCCCGTCTATTGTCCAGTCTGTAATCTGATGGTCTAAGTCCCGTCTATTATCCACATTACAGCTAAAATCTGATGGTCTAATCCCGTTTAAAACATGACAGTCCAGTCTGTAATCTGATGGTCTAATCCGTCTATTACCAGTCTGTAATCTGATGGTCTAATCCCGTCTATTGGTAAAACAGTCTGTAATCTGATGGTCAGCAGTAATCCCGTCTATTGTCAGCAGTCTGTAATCTGATGGTCTAATCCAGTCTATTCTCCAGTCTGTAATCTGATGGTCTAATCCCGTCTATTGTCAGTCTGTAATCTGATGGTCTAAT
>NW_027014076.1:340204-371136 GCF_036934945.1 Oncorhynchus masou masou
CTGCTCTGTGTTCCTGGACACCACTGTACTGTGTTCCTGGACACCTCTGTACGCCTGTACTGTGTTCCTGGACACCACTGTTCTGTGTTCCTGGACACCACTGTGACACCCATACTGTGTTCCTGGACACCACTGTTCTGTGTTCCTGGACACCCACTGTTCTGTGTTCCTGGACACCACTGTTCTGTGTTCCTGGACACCGCTGTTCTGTGTTCCTGGACACCACTGTACTGTGTTCCTGGACACCACTGTACTGTGTTCCTGGACACCACAGTTCTGTGTTCCTGGACACCACAGTTGTGTTCTGTACTGTGTTCCTGGACACCACTGTTCTGTGTTCCTGGACACCACTGTTCTGTGTTCCTGGACACCACTGTACTGTGTTCCTGGACACCACTGTGCTGTGTTCCTGGACACCACTGTTCTGTGTTCCTGGACACCTCTGTTCTGTGTTCCTGGACACCACTGTTCTGTGTTCCTGGACACCACTGTTCTGTGTTCCTGGACACCACTGTTCTGTGTTCCTGGACACCTCTGTTCTGTGTTCCTGGACACCTCTGTTCTGTGTTCCTGGACACCACTGTTCTGTGTTCCTGGACACCTCTGTTCTGTGATCCTGGACACCACTGTTCTGTGTTCCTGGACACCACTGTACTATGTTCCTGGACACCACTGTACTGTGTTCCTGGACACCACTGTTCTGTGTTCCTGGACACCAATCTGTTCCTGTGTTCCTGGACACCACTGTTCTGTGTTCCTGGACACCTCTGTTCTTTGTTCACTGACATTTGAATGTATTTGTTATGTTTAATACTGTTCTGGATCATTTCTGTACTGATCACTATATTAAATATATTAAAATAAATATATTAATAATAGAATTGGACCTATTAAGTACTGAAAAAGAAAACTTAGGAGATGGTTAATATAGAACTGGACCTGACGACTCTACAGAACCAGAACCAGAGATAGACAGATGAGATGGTTAATATAGAACTGGACCTGACTACTCTCACAGAACCAGAATCAGGGGAGATGGTTAATATAGAACTGGACCTGACTACTCTACAGAACCAGAACCAGAACAGAGGAGATGGTTAATATAGAACTGGACCTGACTACTCTACAGAACCAGAACCAGAGATAGACAGAGGAGATGGTTAATATAGAACTGGACCTGACTACTCTACAGAACCAGAACCAGAGGAGATGGTTAATATAGAACTGGACCTGACTACTCTACAGAACCAGAACCAGAGGAGATGGTTAATATAGAACTGGACCTGACTACTCTACAGAACCAGAACCAGAGATAGACAGAGGAGATGGTTAATATAGAACTGGACCTGACTACTCTACAGAACCAGAACCAGAGGAGATGGTTAATATAGAACTGGACTAGATGACTCTACAGAACCAGAACCAGAGATAGACAGAGGAGATTTTTATTATAGAAATGGACCTGACTACTCTACAGAATCAGAACCAGAGATAGACAGAGGAGATGGTTAATATAGAACTGGACCTGACTACAGAACCAGAACCAGAGATAGACAGAGGAGATGGTTAATATAGAACTGGACCTGACTACTCTACAGAACCAGAACCAGAGATAGACAGAGGAGATGGTTAATATAGAACTGGACCTGACTACTCTACAGAACCAGAACCAGAGATAGACAGAGGAGATGTTTATTATAGAACTGGACCTGACTACTCTACAGAACCAGAACCAGAGATAGACAGAGGAGATGGTTAATATAGAACTGGACCAGACTACTCTACAGAACCAGAACCAGAGATAGACAGAGGACGAGGTTAATATAGAACTGGACCTGACTACTCTACAGAACCAGAACCAGAGATAGACAGAGGAGATGGTTAATATAGAACTGGACCTGACTTCTCTACAGAACCAGAACCAGAGATAGACAGAGGAGATGGTTAATATAGAACTGGACCAGACTACTCTACAGAACCAAAACCAGAGATAGATAGAGGAGATGGTTAATATAGAACTGGACCTGACTACTCTACAGAACCAGAACCAGAGATAGACAGAGGAGATGGTTATTATAGAACTGGACCTGACTACTCTACAGAACCAGAGATAGACAGAGGAGATGGTTAATATAGAACTGGACCTGACTACTCTACAGAACCAGAACCAGAGATAGACAGAGGAGATGGTTAATATAGAACTGGACCTGACTACTCTACAGAACCAGAACCAGAGATATACAGAGATGGTTATTATAGAACTGGACCTGACTACTCTACAGAACCAGAACCAGAGATAGACAGAGGAGATGGTTATTATAGAACTGGACCTGACTACTCTACAGAACCAGAACCAGAGATAGACAGAGGAGATGGTTAATATAGAACTGGACCAGACTACTCTCCAGAACCAGAGATAGACAGAGGACGAGGTTAATATAGAACTGGACCTGACTACTCTACAGAACCAGAACCAGAGATAGATAGAGGAGATGGTTAATATAGAACTGGAACTGACTACTCTACAGAACCAGAACCAGAGATAGACAGAGGATGAGGTTAATATAGAACTGGACCTGACTACTCTACATAACCAGAACCAGAGATAGACAGAGGAGATGGTTAATATAGAACTGGACTAGACGACTCTACAGAACCAGAACCAGAGATAGACAGAGGAGATGGTTAATATAGAACTGGACCAGACTACTCTACAGAACCAGAACCAGAGATAGACAGAGGAGATGGTTAATATAGAACTGGACCTGACTACTCTACAGAACCAGAACCAGAACCAGAGGAGATGGTTAATATAGAACTGGACCTGACTACTCTACAGAACCAGAACCAGAGATAGACAGAGGAGATGGTTAATATAGAACTGGACTAGACGACTCTACAGAACCAGAACCAGAGATAGACAGAGGAGATGGTTAATATAGAACTGGACTAGACAACTCTACAGAACCAGAACCAGAGATAGACAGAGGATGAGGTTAATATAGAACTGGACTAGACGACTCTACAGAACCAGAACCAGAGGAGATGGTTAATATAGAAGTGGACTAGACGACTCTACAGAACCAGAGATAGACAGAGGATGAGGTTAATATAGAACTGGACTAGACGACTCTACAGAACCAGAACCAGAGGAGATGGTTAATATAGAACTGGACTAGACAACTCTACAGAACCAGAACCAGAGGAGATGGTTAATATAGAACTGGACCTGACTACTCTACAGAACCAGAACCAGAGATAGACAGAGGAGATGGTTAATATAAAACTGGACCTGACTACTCTACAGAACCAGAACCAGAGATAGGTTCATCAGGTACAGAGGAGATGGTTAATATAGAACTGGACCTGACTACTCTACAGAAGTATAATATCAGAACCAGAGATAGACAGAGGAGATGGTTAATATAGAACTGGACTAGTATAATATCTACAGAACCAGTGTAATGGGTATGTTTGTCAGGTACAGGTTCAATCAGGGTTATTTCTGGCCTTACTGTTATATCTGTTGAAGCGTGTACTTCCTTATAGCAGGTTTCTAATATCCGTGTTTTCTGTAGTATAAAAACAGAATTATCTGAATGTCTTCCGGTTAGTAATAATATCAGATGACATTCCTCTCAGGTATCAGTAGATAATATCAGGACAATGTTTGTTTTTCAGGTACAGTTTGTTTTGCATCTACTGTTATACTATCAGGTGGAGTAGTTCACTTCCGGACCAACGTATAATATCAGGTTTAAAATGTACAGTAGGAAAATATCAGTATCCTGGGTATAATATCAGGTACAGTTATAATATCAGGTACAGTAGTATAATATCAGGTACAGTACAGTATATAATATCAGGTACAGTAGTATAATATCAGTATCTACTGTTATAATATCAGGTACAGTAGTATAATATCAGTATCTACTGTTATAATATCAGGTACAGTAGTATAATATCAGGTACAGTAGTATACTATCAGGTACAGTAGTATAATATCAGTATCTACTGTTATAATATCAGGTACAGTAGTATAATATCAGGTACAGTAGTATAATATCAGGTACAGTAGTATAATATCAGGTACAGTAGTATAATATCAGTATCTACTGTTATACTATCAGGTACAGTAGTATAATATCAGGTACAGTAGTATAATATCAGGTACAGTAGTATAATATCAGTATCTAGTAGTATAATATCAGTTATAATATCAGGTACAGTAGTATAATATCAGTATCTACTGTTATAATATCAGGTACAGTAGTATAATATCAGTATCTACTGTTATACTATCAGGTACAGTAGTATAATATCAGGTACAGTAGTATAATATCAGGTACAGTAGTATAATATCAGGTACAGTAGTATAATATCAGTATCTATCTATCTACTGTTATACTATAATATCAGGTACAGTAGTATAATATCAGGTACAGTAGTATAATATCAGGTACAGTAGTATAATATCAGTATCTACTGTTATAATATCAGGTACAGTAGTATAATATCAGTATCTACTGTTATAATATCAGGTACAGTAGTATAATATCAGGTACAGTAGTATAATATCAGGTACAGTAGTATAATATCAGGTACAGTAGTATAATATCAGTATCTACTGTTATAATATCAGGTACAGTAGTTTAATATCAGGTACAGTAGTATAATATCAGTATGTACTGTTATAATATCAGGTACAGTAGTATAATATCAGGTACAGTAGTATAATATCAGGTACAGTAGTATAATATCAGGTACAGTAGTATAATATCAGGTACAGTAGTATAATATCAGGTACAGTAGTATAATATCAGTATCTACTGTTATAATATCAGGTACAGTAGTATAATATCAGTATCTACTGTTATAATATCAGGTACAGTAGTATAATATCAGTATCTACTGTTATACTATCAGGTACAGTAGTATAATATCAGGTACAGTAGTATAATATCAGGTACAGTAGTATAATATCAGGTACAGTAGTATAATATCAGGTACAGTAGTATAATATCAGTATCTACTGTTATAATATCAGGTACAGTAGTATAATATCAGTATCTACTGTTATAATATCAGGTACAGTAGTATAATATCAGTATCTACTGTTATACTATCAGGTACAGTAGTATAATATCAGTATCTACTGTTATAATATCAGGTACAGTAGTATAATATCAGGTACAGTAGTATAATATCAGGTACAGTAGTATAATATCAGGTACAGTAGTATAATATCAGTATCAGTAGTATAATATCAGGTACAGTAGTATAATATCAGTATCTACTGTTATAATATCAGGTACAGTAGTATAATATCAGTATCTACTGTTATAATATCAGGTACAGTAGTATAATATCAGGTAGTATAATATCAGTAGTATAATATCAGGTACAGTAGTATAATATCAGTATCTGTAGTATAATATCAGATACAGTAGTATAATATCAGGTACAGTAGTATAATATCAGAGTATAATATCAGTAGTATATATATCAGTATCTACTGTTATACTATCAGGTACAGTAGTATAATATCAGTATCTACTGTTATAATATCAGGTACAGTAGTATAATATCAGGTACAGTAGTATAATATCAGGTACAGTAGTATAATATCAGTATCTACTGTTATACTATCAGGTACAGTAGTATAATATCAGTATCTACTGTTATACTATCAGGTACAGTAGTATAATATCAGTATCTACTGTTATAATATCAGGTACAGTAGTATATAATATCAGGTATCAGGTACAGTAGTATAATATCAGTATCTACTGTTATAATATCAGGTACAGTAGTATAATATCAGGTACAGTAGTATAATATCAGGTACAGTAGTATAATATCAGTATCTACTGTTATAATATCAGGTACAGTAGTATAATATCAGTATCTACTGTTATAATATCAGGTACAGTAGTATAATATCAGGTACAGTAGTATAATATCAGTATCTACTGTTATAATATCAGGTACAGTAGTATAATATCAGGTACAGTAGTATAATATCAGGTACAGTAGTATAATATCAGGTACAGTAGTATAATATCAGTATCTACTGTTATAATATCAGGTACAGTAGTATAATATCAGTATCTACTAGTATAATATCAGTAGTATAATATCAGGTACAGTAGTATAATATCAGTATCTACTGTTATAATATCAGGTACAGTAGTATAATATCAGTATCTACTGTTATAATATCAGGTACAGTAGTATAATATCAGGTACAGTAGTATAATATCAGGTACAGTAGTATAATATCAGGTACAGTAGTATAATATCAGTATCTAGTATATATCAGTATAATATCAGGTACAGTAGTATAATATCAGATACAGTAGTATAATATCAGTATCTACTGTTATACTATCAGGTACAGTAGTATAATATCAGTATCTACTGTTATAATATCAGGTACAGTAGTATAATATCAGGTACAGTAGTATAATATCAGTATACAGTAGTATAATAATATCAGGTACAGTAGTATAATATCAGGTACAGTAGTATAATATCAGGTACAGTATCTATCTACTGTTATAATATCAGGTACAGTAGTATAATATCAGTATCTACTGTATAATATCAGGTACAGTAGTATAATATCAGGTACAGTAGTATAATATCAGTATCTACTGTTATAATATCAGGTACAGTAGTATAATATCAGTATCTACTGTTATAATATCAGGTACAGTAGTATAATATCAGGTACAGTAGTATAATATCAGGTACAGTAGTATAATATCAGATACATAATATCAGGTAGTATAATATCAGTATCTACTGTTATAATATCAGGTACAGTAGTATAATATCAGTACAGTAGTATAATATCAGGTACAGTAGTATATATATCAGGTACAGTAGTATAATATCAGTATCTACTGTTATAATATCAGGTACAGTAGTATAATATCAGGTATAATATCAGTAGTATAATATCAGTATCTACTGTTATAATATCAGGTACAGTAGTATAATATCAGGTATCAGGTACAGTAGTATAATATCAGTATCTAGTATAATATCAGGTACAGTAGTATAATATCAGGTACAGTAGTATAATATCTACTGTTATAATATCAGGTACAGTAGTATAATATCAGGTACAGTAGTATAATATCAGGTACAGTAGTATAATATCAGGTACAGTCAGTATAATATCAGGTATCTACTAGTATAATATCAGGTACAGTAGTATAATATCAGGTACAGTAGTATAATATCAGGTACATAATATCAGTAGTATAATATCAGTATCTACTGTTATAATATCATACAGTAGTACAGTATCTACTGTTATAATATCAGGTACAGTAGTATAATATCAGGTACAGTACAGTAGTATAATATCAGGTACAGTAGTATAAATATCAGGTACAGTAGTATAATATCAGGTACAGTAGTATAATAATATCAGTATCTACTGTTATAATATCAGGTACAGTAGTATAATATCAGGTATAATATCAGTAGTATAATATCAGTATCTACTGTTATAATATCATACAGTAGTATAATATCTATAATATCTACTAGTATAATATCAGGTACAGTAGTATAATATCAGTATCTACTGTTATAATATCAGGTACAGTAGTATAATATCAGGTACAGTAGTATAATATCAGTATCAGTAGTATAATATCAGTACAGTAGTATAATATCAGGTACAGTAGTATAATATCAGTATCTACTGTTATAATATCAGGTACAGTAGTATAATATCAGTATCTACTGTTATAATATCAGGTACAGTAGTATAATATCAGGTACAGTAGTATAATATCAGTATCTACTGTTATAATATCAGGTACAGTAGTATAATATCAGGTAAGTATCAGTACTAGTAGTATAATATCAGGTACAGTAGTATAATATCAGTATCAGTTATAATATCAGTACAGTAGTATAATATCAGGTACAGTAGTATAATATCAGTATCTACTGTATAATATCAGGTAGTATATAATATCAGGTACAGTAGTATAATATCAGGTACAGTAGTATAATATCAGGTACATAATATCAGTAGTATAATATCAGGTACAGTAGTATAATATCAGTATCTACTGTTATAATATCAGGTACAGTAGTATAATATCAGGTATCTACTGTAGTATAATATCAGGTATCAGTAGTATAATATCAGGTACAGTAGTATAATATCAGGTATCTAGTAGTTATAATATCAGGTACAGTAGTATAATATCAGGTACAGTAGTATAATATCAGGTACAGTAGTATAATATCAGGTACAGTAGTATAATATCAGGTACAGTAGTATAATATCAGTATCTACTGTTATAATATCAGGTACAGTAGTATAATATCAGTACTAGTAGTATAATATCAGGTACAGTAGTATAATATCAGTATCTACTGTTATAATATCAGGTACAGTAGTATAATATCAGGTATCAGTAGTATAATATCAGTATCTACTAGTTATAATATCAGGTACAGTAGTATAATATCAGGTACTAGTTATAATATCAGGTAGTAGTATAATATCAGGTACAGTAGTATAATATCAGGTACAGTAGTATAATATCAGGTACAGTAGTATAATATCAGTATCTACTGTATAATATCAGGTACAGTAGTATAATATCAGGTATAATATCAGTACAGTAGTATAATATCAGGTACAGTAGTATAATATCAGGTACAGTATATAATATCAGTACTACTGTTATAATATCAGGTACAGTAGTATAATATCAATATCAGTATCTACTGTTATAATATCAGGTACAGTAGTATAATATCAGTAGTATAATATCAGTACAGTAGTATAATATCAGTATCTATAATATCAGGTACAGTAGTATAATATCAGGTACAGTAGTATAATATCAGTATCTACTGTTATAATATCAGGTACAGTAGTATAATATCAGTATCAGTTATAATATCAGGTACAGTAGTATAATATACAGGTATAATATCAGTAGTATATATATCAGGTACAGTAGTATAATATCAGTATAGTATAATATCTACTAGTATATACTATCAGGTACAGTAGTATAATATCAGTATCTACTGTTATAATATCAGGTACAGTAGTATAATATCAGGTACAGTAGTATAATATCAGTAGTATAATATCAGGTACAGTAGTATAATATCAGTATCTACTGTTATAATATCAGGTACAGTAGTATAATATCAGTATCTACTGTTATAATATCAGGTACAGTAGTATAATATCAGTATATACTGTTATAATATCAGGTACAGTAGTATAATATATACAGTAGTATAATATCAGGTACAGTAGTATAATATCAGTATCAGTAGTATAATATCAGATACAGTAGTATAATATCAGTATCTACTGTTATACTATCAGGTACAGTAGTATAATATCAGTATCTACTGTTATAATATCAGGTACAGTAGTATAATATCAGGTAATATCAGGTACAGTAGTATAATATCAGTATCTACTGTTATAATATCAGGTACAGTAGTATAATATCAGTATCTACTGTTATAATATCAGTACAGTAGTAATATCAGTATCTACTGTATAATATCAGGTACAGTAGTATAATATCAGGTACAGTAGTATAATATCAGTATCTACTGTTATAATATCAGGTACAGTAGTATAATATCAGGTATCAGTTATAATATCAGGTACAGTAGTATAATATCAGGTACAGTAGTATAATATCAGGTACAGTAGTATAATATCAGGTACAGTAGTATAATATCAGGTACAGTAGTATAATATCAGGTACAGTAGTATAATATCAGTATCAGTAGTATAATATCAGGTACAGTAGTATAATATCAGTACAGTAGTATAATATCAGGTACAGTAGTATAATATCAGGTACAGTAGTATAATATCAGGTACAGTAGTATAATATCAGGTACAGTAGTATAATATCAGTAGTATATAATATCAGGTACAGTAGTATAATATCAGGTACATAATATCAGGTACAGTAGTATAATATCAGTATCTACTGTTATAATATCAGGTACAGTAGTATAATATCAGTATCTACTGTTATAATATCAGTAGTACAGTATCTAGTATATAATATCAGGTACAGTATAATATCAGTATAATATCAGGTACAGTAGTATAATATCAGGTACAGTAGTATAATATCAGGTACAGTAGTATAATATCAGGTACAGTAGTATAATATCAGTATCTACTGTTATACAGGTACAGTCAGGTACAGTAGTATAATATCAGTATCTACTGTTATAATATCAGGTACAGTAGTATAATATCAGTATCTACTGTATAATATCAGGTACAGTAGTATAATATCAGTATCTACTGTTATAATATCAGGTACAGTAGTATAATATCAGGTACAGTAGTATAATATCAGGTACAGTAGTATAATATCAGGTACAGTAGTATAATATCAGGTACAGTAGTATAATATCAGGTACAGTAGTATAATATCAGTATCTACTGTATAATATCAGGTACAGTAGTATAATATCAGGTACAGTAGTATAATATCAGGTACAGTAGTATAATATCAGTATACTGTTATAATATCAGGTACAGTAGTATAATATCAGGTACAGTAGTTATAATATCAGGTACAGTAGTATAATATCAGGTACAGTAGTATAATATCAGGTACAGTAGTATAATATCAGTATCTAGTTATAATATCAGGTACAGTAGTATAATATCAGTATCAGTTATAATATCAGGTACAGTAGTATAATATCAGGTACAGTAGTATAATATCAGGTACAGTAGTATAATATATCAGGTACAGTAGTATAATATCAGGTACAGTAGTATAATATCAGGTATAATATCAGGTACAGTAGTATAATATCAGGTATAATATCAGGTACAGTAGTATAATATCAGTATATAGTTATAATATCAGGTACAGTAGTATAATATCAGTATCTACTGTTATAATATCAGGTACAGTAGTATAATATCAGTATCTACTGTTATAATATCAGGTACAGTAGTATAATATCAGGTACAGTAGTATAATATCAGGTACAGTAGTATAATATCAGGTATAGTAGTATAATATCAGTATCTACTACAGTAGTATAATATCAGGTACAGTAGTATAATATCAGTACTGTTATAATATCAGTACAGTAGTATAATATCAGTATCTACTGTTATAATATCAGGTACAGTAGTATAATATCAGTATCTACTGTTATAATATCAGGTACAGTAGTATAATATCAGGTACAGTAGTATAATATCAGTATCTACTGTTATAATATCAGGTACAGTAGTATAATATCAGTATCTACTGTTATAATATCAGGTACAGTAGTATAATATCAGTATCTACTGTTATAATATCAGGTACAGTAGTATAATATCAGTATAATAGTAGTATAATATCAGGTACAGTAGTATAATATCAGGTACAGTAGTATAATATCAGTATCAGTTATAATATCAGTATACTGTAGTATAATATCAGTATCTACTGTTATATAATATCAGGTACAGTAGTATAATATCAGGTACAGTAGTATAATATCAGGTACAGTAGTATAATATCAGTAGTATATATATCAGGTACAGTAGTATAATATCAGGTACAGTAGTATAATATCAGTATCAGGTACAGTAGTATAATATCAGGTACAGTAGTATAATATCAGTATCTACAGTAGTATAATATCAGGTACAGTAGTATAATATCAGTACAGTAGTATAATATCAGGTACTAGTATAATATCAGGTATCAGGTATAATATCAGTAGTAGTATAATATCAGTATCTACTGTTATAATATCAGGTACAGTAGTATAATATCAGGTACAGTAGTTATAATATCAGGTACAGTAGTATAATATCAGTATCTACTGTTATAATATCAGGTACAGTAGTATAATATCAGGTACAGTAGTATAATATCAGTAGTTATAATATCAGGTACAGTAGTATATAATATCAGGTACAGTAGTATAATATCAGTATCTACTGTTATAATATCAGGTACAGTAGTATAATATCAGGTACAGTAGTATAATATCAGTATCTACTGTTACTACAGTAGTATAATATCAGGTACAGTAGTATAATATCAGGTACAGTAGTATAATATCAGGTACAGTAGTATAATATCAGGTACAGTAGTATAATATCAGTATCTACTATTATAATATCAGGTACAGTAGTATAATATCAGGTACAGTAGTATAATATCAGGTACAGTAGTATAATATCAGGTACAGTAGTATAATATCAGTATCTATAATATCAGGTACAGTTATAATATCAGGTACAGTAGTATAATATCAGTATCTACTGTTATAATATCAGGTACAGTAGTATAATATCAGTACAGTAGTATAATATCAGTATCTACTATCAGTTATAATATCAGGTACAGTAGTATAATATCAGGTACAGTAGTATAATATCAGGTACAGTAGTATAATATCAGGTACAGTAGTATAATATCAGTATACAGTAGTATAATATCAGTATCTACTAGTATAATATCAGGTACAGTAGTATAATATCAGTATCTACTGTTATAATATCAGGTACAGTAGTATAATATCAGTATCAGTATATAATATCAGTATACAGTAGTATAATATCAGTATCTAATAATATCAGGTACAGTAGTATAATATCAGGTATCAGTAGTATAATATCAGGTACAGTAGTATAATATCAGGTACAGTAGTATATAATATCAGTTATAATATCAGGTACAGTATATAATATCAGTACTACTTATAATCATCAGTAGTATAATATCAGTACTACTGTATAATATCAGGTACAGTAGTATAATATCAGGTACAGTAGTATAATATCAGGTACAGTAGTATAATATCAGTATCTACTGTTATAATATCAGGTACAGTAGTATAATATCAGTATCTACTGTTATAATATCAGGTACAGTAGTATAATATCAGTATCTACTGTTATAATATCAGGTACTGTTATAATATCAGGTACAGTAGTATAATATCAGTACAGTAGTATAATATCAGGTACAGTAGTATAATATCAGGTACAGTAGTATAATATCAGTATCAGTAGTATAATATCAGGTACAGTAGTATAATATCAGTATCTACTGTTATAATATCAGGTACAGTAGTATAATATCAGGTACAGTAGTATAATATCAGGTACAGTAGTATAATATCAGGTACAGTAGTATAATATCAGTATCTACTGTTATAATATCAGGTACAGTAGTATAATATCAGGTACAGTAGTATAATATCAGGTACAGTAGTATAATATCAGGTACAGTAGTATAATATCAGGTACAGTAGTATAATATCAGGTACAGTAGTATAATATCAGGTAGTATAATATATCTACTGTTATACTATCAGGTACAGTAGTATAATATCAGTATCTACTGTTATAATATCAGGTACAGTAGTATAATATCAGGTACAGTAGTATAATATCAGGTACAGTAGTATAATATCAGGTACAGTAGTATAATATCAGGTACAGTAGTATAATATCAGTATCTACTAGTATAATATCAGGTACAGTAGTATAATATCAGTATCAGTATATAATATCAGGTACAGTAGTATAATATCAGGTACAGTAGTATAATATCAGGTATAGTATAATATCAGTACTGTTATAATATCAGGTACAGTAGTATAATATCAGTATCTACTGTTATAATATAGGTACAGTAGTATAATATCAGTATACAGTAGTATAATATCAGGTACAGTAGTATAATATCAGTATCTACTGTTATAATATCAGGTACAGTAGTATAATATCAGGTAGTATAATATCAGGTACAGTAGTATAATATCAGGTACAGTAGTATAATATCAGTATCTACTGTTATAATATCAGGTACAGTAGTATAATATCAGTATCTACTGTTATAATATCAGGTACAGTAGTATAATATCAGTATCTACTGTTATAATATCAGGTACAGTAGTATAATATCAGTATCTACTGTTATAATATCAGGTACAGTAGTATAATATCAGGTACAGTAGTATAATATCAGGTACAGTAGTATAATATCAGGTACAGGTACAGTAGTATAATATCAGTATCTACTGTTATAATATCAGGTACAGTAGTATAATATCAGTATCTACTGTATAATATCAGGTACAGTAGTATAATATCAGTTATAATATCAGGTACAGTAGTATAATATCAGGTACATAATATCAGGTACAGTAGTATAATATCAGGTACAGTAGTATAATATCAGGTACAGTAGTATAATATCAGGTACAGTAGTATAATATCAGGTACAGTAGTATAATATCAGGTACAGTAGTATAATATCAGGTACAGTAGTATAATATCAGGTACAGTAGTATAATATCAGTATCTACTGTTATAATATCAGGTACAGTAGTATATCAGGTCAGTATAATATCAGGTACAGTAGTATAATATCAGGTACAGTAGTATACTATCAGGTACAGTAGTATAATATCAGGTACAGTAGTATAATATCAGGTATAATAGTAGTATAATATCAGGTACAGTAGTATAATATCAGGTACATAATATCAGGTACAGTAGTATAATATCAGTATCTACTGTTATAATATCAGGTACAGTAGTATACTATCAGGTACAGTAGTATAATATCAGGTACAGTAGTATAATATCAGTATCTACTGTTATAATATCAGGTACAGTAGTATAATATCAGGTACAGTAGTATAATATCAGGTACAGTAGTATAATATCAGGTACAGTAGTATAATATCAGGTATAATATCAGGTACAGTAGTATAATATCAGTATCTACTGTTATAATATCAGGTACAGTAGTATAATATCAGTATCTACTGTAATATAATATCAGGTACAGTAGTATAATATCAGTTATACTACAGGTACAGTAGTATAATATCAGGTATCAGTAGTATAATATCAGTATATAATATCAGGTACAGTAGTATAATATCAGGTACAGTAGTATAATATCAGGTACAGTAGTATAATATCAGGTATCTACTAGTTATAATATCAGGTACAGTAGTATAATATCAGTATCTACTGTTATAATATCAGGTACAGTAGTATAATATCACAGTAGTATCAGGTACAGTAGTATAATATCAGGTACAGTTATAATATCAGGTACAGTAGTATAATATCAGTATCTACTGTTATAATATCAGGTACAGTAGTATAATATCAGTATCTATACTATCTACAGTAGTATAATATCAGTATCATCAGGTACAGTAGTATAATATCAGGTACAGTAGTATAATATCAGGTACAGTAGTATAATATCAGGTACATAGTATAATATCAGGTACAGTAGTATAATATCAGGTACAGTAGTATAATATCAGTATCTACTGTTATAATATCAGGTACAGTAGTATAATATCAGGTACAGTAGTATAATATCAGGTACAGTAGTATAATATCAGTATCTACTGTTATAATATCAGGTACAGTAGTATAATATCAGGTACAGTATATAATATCAGGTACAGTAGTATAATATCAGGTACAGTAGTATAATATCAGGTACAGTAGTATATCAGGTATCAGTAGTATAATATCAGGTACAGTAGTATAATATCAGTATCTACTGTTATAATATCAGGTACAGTAGTATAATATCAGGTACAGTAGTATAATATCAGGTACAGTAGTATAATATCAGTATCTACTATCAGTACAGTATATAATATCAGGTACAGTAGTATAATATCAGTATCTACTGTTATAATATCAGGTACAGTAGTATAATATCAGGTACAGTAGTATAATATCAGTATCTATCAGGTACAGTAGTATAATATCAGGTACAGTAGTATAATATCAGGTACAGTAGTATAATATCAGGTATCAGTAGTATAATATCAGGTACAGTAGTATAATATCAGGTACAGTAGTATAATATCAGGTATAATATCAGTACTACTGTATATAATATCAGTATCTACTGTTATAATATCAGGTACAGTAGTATAATATCAGGTACAGTAGTATAATATCAGTATCTACTGTTATAATATCAGGTACAGTAGTATAATATCAGTATACTGTATCATACAGTAGTATAATATCAGGTACAGTAGTATAATATCAGTACAGTAGTATAATATCAGTATCTACTGTTATAATATCAGGTACAGTAGTATAATATCAGTATCTACTGTTATAATATCAGGTACAGTAGTATAATATCAGTATCTACTGTTATAATATCAGGTACAGTAGTATAATATCAGTATAATATCTACTGTTATAATATCAGGTACAGTAGTATAATATCAGGTATAATATCAGGTACAGTAGTATAATATCAGTATCTACTAGTTATAATATCAGGTACAGTAGTATAATATCAGTATCTAGTAGTATAATATCAGGTACAGTAGTATAATATCAGTATCTACTGTTATACTATCAGGTACAGTAGTATAATATCAGGTATCTACTGTATAATATCAGGTACAGTAGTATAATATCAGTATCTACTGTTATAATATCAGGTACAGTAGTATAATATCAGTATAATATCAGGTACAGTTATAATATCAGGTACAGTAGTATAATATCAGGTACAGTAGTATAATATCAGGTATCAGTAGTATAATATCAGGTACAGTAGTATAATATCAGTATCACTAGTATAATATCAGGTACAGTAGTATAATATCAGTATCTACTGTTATAATATCAGGTACAGTAGTATAATATCAGTACAGTAGTATAATATCAGGTACAGTAGTATAATATCAGGTATAATATCAGTAGTATAAATATCAGTATCAGTAGTATAATATCAGGTACAGTAGTATAATATCAGTACAGTAGTATAATATCAGGTATCAGTTATAATATCAGTACAGTAGTATAATATCAGTATCTACTGTTATATCAGTATCAGGTACAGTAGTATAATATCAGTACAGTAGTATAATATCAGGTACAGTAGTATAATATCAGTATCACTAGTTATAATATCAGGTACAGTAGTATAATAGTATCTACATAATATCTACAGTAGTTATATCAGTATCTGTTATAATATCAGGTACAGTAGTATAATATCAGTATCTACTGTTATAATATCAGGTACAGTAGTATAATATCAGTATCTACTGTTATAATATCAGGTACAGTAGTATAATATCAGGTACAGTAGTCAGTATCTACTATCAGGTACAGTAGTATAATATCAGGTACAGTAGTATAATATCAGTATATAATATCAGTACTGTTATACTATCAGGTACAGTAGTATACAGTAGTATAATATCAGGTACAGTAGTATAATATCAGTATCTACTGTTATAATATCAGGTACAGTAGTATAATATCAGTATCTACTGTTATAATATCAGGTACAGTAGTATAATATCAGTATCTACTGTTATAATATCAGGTACAGTAGTATAATATCAGGTATCTACTGTATAATATCAGGTACAGTAGTATAATATCAGTATCTACTGTTATAATATCAGTACAGTAGTATAATATCAGTATCTACTGTTATATATCAGGTACAGTAGTATAATATCAGGTACAGTATAATATCAGGTACAGTAGTATAATATCAGTATCTACTGTTATACTATCAGGTACAGTAGTATAATCAGTATCTACTGTTATAATATCAGGTACAGTAGTATAATATCAGTATCTACTGTTATAATATCAGGTACAGTAGTATAATATCAGTATCTACTGTTATAATATCAGGTACAGTAGTATAATATCAGGTATAGTATAATATCTACAGTTATAATATCAGGTACAGTAGTATAATATCAGTATCTACTGTTATAATATCAGGTACAGTAGTATAATATCAGGTACTGTATAATATCAGGTACAGTAGTATAATATCAGGTACTGTTATACTATCAGGTACAGTAGTATAATATCAGTATCTACTGTTATAATATCAGGTACAGTAGTATAATATCAGTATGTAGTATAATATCAGGTACAGTAGTATAATATCAGGTACAGTAGTATAATATCAGGTATCTACTAGTATAATATCAGGTACAGTAGTATAATATCAGGTACAGTACAGTATAATATCAGGTACAGTAGTATAATATCAGGTACAGTAGTATAATATCAGTATCTACTATACATCAGGTACAGTAGTATAATATCAGGTACAGTAGTATAATATCAGGTACAGTAGTATAATATCAGTATCTACTGTTATAATATCAGGTACAGTAGTATAATATCAGGTACAGTAGTATAATATCAGGTAGTATAATACAGTAGTATAATATCAGGTACAGTAGTATAATATCAGTATCTACTGTTATAATATCAGGTACAGTAGTATAATATCAGTATCAGTGTATAATATCAGGTACAGTAGTATAATATCAGGTACAGTAGTATAATATCAGTATCTACTGTTATAATATCAGGTACAGTAGTATAATATACAGTAGTATAATATCAGATACAGTAGTATAATATCAGGTACAGTAGTATAATATCAGGTACAGTAGTATAATATCAGTATCTACTGTTATAATATCAGGTAGTATAATATCAGTATCTATATAATATCAGGTACAGTAGTATAATATCAGTATCTACTGTTATAATATCAGGTACAGTAGTATAATATCAGTATGTACTGTTATAATATCAGGTACAGTAGTATAATATCAGGTACAGTAGTATACTATCAGGTACAGTAGTATAATATCAGGTACAGTAGTATAATATCAGTAGTATAATATCAGTACTACTGTTATAATATCAGGTACAGTAGTATAATATCAGGTACAGTAGTATAATATCAGGTACAGTAGTATAATATCAGTATCTACTCAGGTACAGTAGTATAATATCAGGTACAGTAGTATAATATCAGGTACAGTAGTATAATATCAGGTACAGTAGTTATATCAGTATCAGGTACAGTAGTATAATATCAGGTACAGTAGTATAATATCAGGTACAGTAGTATAATATCAGTATCTACTGTTATAATATCAGGTACAGTAGTATAATATCAGGTACAGTAGTAAATATCAGGTACAGTAGTATAATATCAGTATCTACTGTTATAATATCAGGTACAGTAGTATAATATCAGTTACAAGTGTAAAAATAAAGTGTACAGTAGTATAATATCAGGTACAGTAGTATAATATCAGGTACAGTAGTATAATATCAGTATCTACTGTTATAATATCAGGTACAGTAGTATAATATCAGGTACAGTAGTATAATATCAGTATCTACTGTTATAATATCAGGTACAGTAGTATAATATCAGGTACAGTAGTATAATATCAGGTACAGTAGTATAATATCAGGTACAGTAGTATAATATCAGGTATTATAATACTACAGTAGTAATATCAGGTACAGTAGTATAATATCAGTATCTACTGTTATACTATCAGGTACAGTAGTATAATATCAGTATCTACTGTTATAATATCAGGTACAGTAGTATAATATCAGGTACAGTAGTATAATATCAGGTACAGTAGTATAATATCAGGTACAGTAGTATAATATCAGTATATACTGTTATACTATCAGGTACAGTAGTATAATATCAGTATCTACTGTTATAATATCAGGTACAGTAGTATAATATCAGGTATAATATCAGTAGTATAATATCAGGTACAGTAGTATAATATCAGGTACAGTAGTATAATATCAGGTACAGTAGTATAATATCAGGTACAGTAGTATAATATCAGTATCTTCTGTTATAATATCAGGTACAGTAGTATAATATCAGTATAGTATAATATCAGGTACAGTTATAATATCAGGTACAGTAGTATACTATCAGGTACAGTAGTATAATATCAGTATATACTGTTATAATATCAGGTACAGTAGTATAATATCAGTATCTATCAGGTACAGTTATAATATCAGGTACAGTAGTATAATATCAGGTACAGTAGTATAATATCAGGTACAGTAGTATAATATCAGGTACAGTAGTATAATATCAGTATATACTGTTATAATATCAGGTACAGTAGTATAATATCAGTATAATATCTACAGTAGTTATAATATCAGGTACAGTAGTATAATATCAGGTACAGTAGTATAATATCAGGTACAGTAGTATAATATCAGGTACAGTAGTATAATATCAGGTACAGTAGTATAATATCAGTATCTACTGTTATAATATCAGGTACAGTAGTATAATATCAGTATCTACTGTTATAATTACATTTACATTTACATTTAAGTCATTTGGCAGACGCTCTTATCCAGAGCGACTTACAAATTGGTGAATTCACCTTATGACATTCAGTGGAACAGCCACTTTACAATAGTGCATCTAGATCATTTAAGGGGGGGGGTGAGAAGGATTAATTTGTCCTATCCTAGGTATTCCTTGAAGAGGTGGGGTTTCAGGTGTCTCCGGAAGGTGGTGATTGACTCCGCTGTCCTGGCGTCGTGAGGGAGTTTGTTCCACCATTGGGGGGCCAGAGCAGCGAACAGTTTTGACTGGGCTGAGCGGGAACTGTACTTCCTCAGTGGTAGGGAGGTGAGCAGGCCAGAGGTGGATGAACGCAGTGCCCTTGTTTGGGTGTAGGGCCTGATCAGAGCCTGGAGGTACTGTGGTGCCGTTCCCCTCACAGCTCCGTAGGCAAGCACCATGGTCTTGTAGCGGATGCGAGCTTCAACTGGAAGCCAGTGGAGAGAGCGGAGGAGCGGGGTGACGTGAGAGAACTTGGGAAGGTTGAACACCAGACGGGCTGCGGCGTTCTGGATGAGTTGTAGGGGTTTAATGGCACAGGCAGGGAGCCCAGCCAACAGCGAGTTGCAGTAATCCAGACGGGAGATGACAAGTGCCTGGATTAGGACCTGCGCCGCTTCCTGTGTGAGGCAGGGTCGTACTCTGCGGATGTTGTAGAGCATGAACCTACAGGAACGGGCCACCGCCTTGATGTTAGTTGAGAACGACAGGGTGTTGTCCAGGATCACGCCAAGGTTCTTAGCGCTCTGGGAGGAGGACACAATGGAGTTGTCAACCGTGATGGCGAGATCATGGAACGGGCAGTCCTTCCCCGGGAGGAAGAGCAGCTCCGTCTTGCCGAGGTTCAGCTTGAGGTGGTGATCCGTCATCCACACTGATATGTCTGCCAGACATGCAGAGATGCGATTCGCCACCTGGTCATCAGAAGGGGGAAAGGAGAAGATTAATTGTGTGTCGTCTGCATAGCAATGATAGGAGAGACCATGTGAGGTTATGACAGAGCCAAGTAACTTGGTGTATAGCGAGAATAGGAGAGGGCCTAGAACAGAGCCCTGGGGGACACCAGTGGTGAGAGCGCGTGGCGAGGAGACAGATTCTCGCCACGCCACCTGGTAGGAGCGACCTGTCAGGTAGGACGCAATCCAAGCGTGGGCCGCGCCGGAGATGCACAACTCGGAGAGGGTGGAGAGGAGGATCTGATGGTTCACAGTATCGAAGGCAGCCGATAGGTCTAGAAGGATGAGAGCAGAGGAGAGAGAGTTAGCTTTAGCAGTGCGGAGCGCCTCCGTGATACAGAGAAGAGCAGTCTCAGTTGAATGACTAGTCTTGAAACCTGACTGATTTGGATCAAGAAGGTCATTCTGAGAGAGATAGCGGGAGAGCTGGCCAAGGACGGCACGTTCAAGAGTTTTGGAGAGAAAAGAAAGAACGGATACTGGTCTGTAGTTGTTGACATCGGAGGGATCGAGTGTAGGTTTTTTCAGAAGGGGTGCAACTCTCGCTCTCTTGAAGACGGAAGGGACGTAGCCAGCGGTCAGGGATGAGTTGATGAGCGAGGTGAGGTAAGGGAGAAGGTCTCCGGAAATGGTCTGGAGAAGAGAGGAGGGGATAGGGTCAAGCGGGCAGGTTGTTGGGCGGCCGGCCGTCACAAGAAGCGAGATTTCATCTGGAGAGAGAGGGGAGAAAGAGGTCAGAGCACAGGGTAGGGCAGTGTGAGCAGAACCAGCGGTGTCGTTTGACTTAGCAAACGAGGATCGGATGTCGTCGACCTTCTTTTCAAAATGGTTGACGAAGTCATCTGCAGAGAGGAAGGAGGGGGGAGGGGGAGGAGGATTCAGGAGGGAGGAGAAGGTGGCAAAGAGCTTCCTAGGGTTAGAGGCAGATGCTTGGAATTTAGAGTGGTAGAAAGTGGCTTTAGCAGCAGAGACAGAGGAGGAAAATGTAGAGAGGAGGGAGTGAAAGGATGCCAGGTCCGCAGGGAGGCGAGTTTTCCTCCATTTCCGCTCGGCTGCCCGGAGCCCTGTTCTGTGAGCTCGCAATGAGTCATCGAGCCACGGAGCGGGAGGGGAGGACCGAGCCGGCCTGGAGGATAGGGGACATAGAGAGTCAAAGGATGCAGAAAGGGAAGAGAGGAGGGTTGAGGAGGCAGAATCAGGAGATAGGTTGGAGGTTTGAGCAGAGGGAAGAGATGATAGGATGGAAGAGGAGAGAGTAGCGGGGGAGAGAGAGCGAAGGTTGGGACGGCACGATACCATCCGAGTAGGGGCAGTGTGGGAAGTGTTGGATGAGAGCGAGAGGGAAAAGGATACAAGGTAGTGGTCGGAGACTTGGAGGGGAGTTGCAATGAGGTTAGTGGAAGAACAGCATCTAGTAAAAATGAGGTCGAGCGTATTGCCTGCCTTGTGAGTAGGGGGGGAAGGTGAGAGGGTGAGGTCAAAAGAGGAGAGGAGTGGAAAGAAGGAGGCAGAGAGGAATGAGTCAAAGGTAGACGTGGGGAGGTTAAAGTTGCCCAGGACTGTGAGAGGTGAGCCGTCCTCAGGAAAGGAGCTTATCAAGGCATCAAGCTCATTGATGAACTCTCCGAGGGAACCTGGAGGGCGATAAATGATAAGGATGTTAAGCTTGAAAGGGCTGGTAACTGTGACAGCATGGA
This sequence comes from Oncorhynchus masou masou, assembly GCF_036934945.1. Taxonomy (NCBI): domain Eukaryota; kingdom Metazoa; phylum Chordata; class Actinopteri; order Salmoniformes; family Salmonidae; genus Oncorhynchus; species Oncorhynchus masou. The sequence goes on from NW_027014076.1 coordinate 363,104, forward strand.
ATTCAAAGGAGGCGATAGATAGATGGGTAAGGGGAGAAAGAGAGAATGACCACTTGGGAAAGATGAGGATCCCGGTGCCACCACCCCGCTGACCAGAAGCTCTCGGGGTGTGCGAGAACACGTGTACCACTAGATGGCAGCAGTGTACGTGCACAATGTTAGACTGATCCAATGAAACATTGTATTTGTGTTCAAGATTTTTTTATCAAGACTGCCCAAATGTGCCTAAATGGTTTATTAATAACTTTCCACGTTAAAAACTGTGCACTCTCCTCAAACATGGCAGGTACATACAGTGTCTTTGTACCACTAGATGGCAGCAGTGTATGTGCAAAGTGTTAGACTGATCCAATGAACCATTGTATTTGTGTTCTAGATTTTGTATCAAGACTGTGCACTCTCCTCAAACATGGCGAGCACATACAGTGTCTTTGGGAAAGTATTCAGACCCCTTGACTTGTTCCACATTTTGTTACAGCCTTACTCTAAAACAGATCAAAAAATACACTCAGTCTACGCACAATACCCCATAAACACAAAGCAAAAAACAGGTTTATAGAAATGCTTGCCAATTTTTAAACAAATAGAAAAACCCCAAAATATCACATTTACATAAGTGTTCGTGACCCTTTACTCAGTACTTTGTTGAAGCACCTTTTGGCAGCGATTACAGCCTCTAGACTTCTTGGGTTTGACGCTACAAGCTTGGCACACCTGTATTTGGGGAGTTTCTCCCATTCTTCTCTGCAGATCCTCTCAAGGTCTGTCAGGTTGGATGGGGAGAGTTGCTGCACAGCTGTTGTCAGGTCTCTCCAGAGATGTTCGATCGGGTTCAAAGTCTGGGCTCTGGCTGGGCCACTCAAGGACATTCAGAGACTTGTCCAGAAGCCATTCCTGCATTGTCTTGGGTGTGTGCTTAAGGTCATTGTTTTGTTTGAAGGTGAACCTTCGCCCCATGACAATTTGTATTTCATCAAGAATCTCTCTGTACTTTGCTCCGTTCATCTTTCCCTCGATCCTGACTAGTCTCCCAGTCCCTGCCGCTGAAAAACATCCCCACAGCATGATGCTGCCACCACCATGCTTCACTGTACGGATGGTGCCAGGTTTCCTCCAGACGTTTGGCATTGAGGCCAAAGAGTTCAATCTTGGTTTCATCAAACCAGAGAATCTTGTTTCTCATGGTCTGAGAGTTCTTTAGGTACCTTTTGGCAAACTCCAAGCGGGTTGTCATGTGCCTTTTACTGAGGAGTGGCTTTTATCTGGCCACTCTACCATAAAGGCCTGATTGGTGGAGTGCTGCGGCCAGCTCTAGGAAGAGTCTTGGTGGTTCCAAACTTCTTCCATTTGAGACTGATGGAGGCCAATGTGTTCTTGGGGACCTTCAATGCTGCAGAAATGTTTTGGTACCCTTCCCCAGATCTGTGCCTCGACACAATCCTGTCTCAGATCTGTACGGACAATTCCTTCAACCTCATGGCATGGTTTTTGCTCTGACGTGCACTGTCAACTGTGGAACCTTATAAAGACAGATGTGTACCTTTCCAAATCATATCCAATCAATAGAATTTACCACAGGTGGACTCCAATCAAGTTGTAGAAACATCTCAAGGATGATCAGTGGAAATAGGAAGCACCTGAGCTCAATTTCGAGTCTATTGATTATTTTTAATACATTCGCAAACATTTCTAAAAACCTGTTTTCGCTTTGTTATTATTGGGTATTGTGTGTAGATCGATGACAATTTGTATTTATTTATTAATCCATTTTCCACAACATGTGGAAATAGTCAAGGGCTATTATGAATACTTTCTGAATGCTCTGGACTCTATAGAGGGAGTATTGAGGAAGTTCTGAATGCTCTGTACTCTATAGAGGGAGTATTGAGGAAGTTCTGGATGCTCAGTGCTCTATAGAGGGAGTATTGAGGAAGTTCTGAATGCTCTGTACTCTATAGAGGGAGTATTGAGGAAGTTCTGGATGCTCTGGACTCTATAGAGGGAGTATTGGGGAAGTTCTGAAAGCTCTGTACTCTATAGAGGGAGTATTGAGGAAGTTCTGGATGCTCTGGACTCTATAGAGGGAGTATTGGGGAAGTTCTGAATGCTCTGGACTCTATAGAGGGAGTATTGAGGAAGTTCTGAAAGCTCTGTACTCTATAGAGGGAGTATTGAGGAAGTTCTGGATGCTCTGGACTCTATAGAGGGAGTATTGGGGAAGTTCTGGATGCTCTGGACTCTATAGAGGGAGTATTGAGGAAGTTCTGAATGCTCTGTACTCTATAGAGGGAGTATTGAGGAAGTTCTGAATGCTCTGTACTCTATAGAGGGAGTATTGAGGAAGTTCTGAATGCTCTGGACTCTATAGAGGGAGTATTGAGGAAGTTCTGAATGCTCTGTACTCTATAGAGGGAGTATTGAGGAAGTTCTGAATGCTCTGTACTCTATAGAGGGAGTATTGAGGAAGTTCTGAATGCTCTGTACTCTATAGAGGGAGTATTGAGGAAGTTCTGAATGCTCTGTACTCTATAGAGGGAGTATTGAGGAAGTTCTGAATGCTCTGTGCTCTATAGAGGGAGTATTGAGGAAGTTCTGAATGCTCTGGACTCTATAGAGGGAGAAGTGAGGACGTTTTGAATGCTCTGTGCTCTATAGAGGGAGTATTGAGGAAGTTCTGAATGCTCTGGACTCTATAGAGGGAGTATTGAGGAAGTTCTGAATGCTCTGGACTCTATAGAGGGAGTATTGAGGAAGTTCTGAATGCTCTGGACTCTATAGAGGGAGTATTGAGGAAGTTCTGAATGCTCTGGACTCTATAGAGGGAGTATTGAGGAAGTTCTGAATGCTCTGGACTCTATAGAGGGAGTATTGAGGAAGTTCTTAATGCTCTGGACTCTATAGAGGGAGTATTGAGGAAGTTCTGAATGCTCTGGACTCTATAGAGGGAGTATTGAGGAAGTTCTGAATGCTCTGGACTCTATAGAGGGAGTATCTGGACTCTATAGAGGGAGTATTGAGGAAGTTCTGAATGCTCTGGACTCTATAGAGGGAATATTGAGGAAGTTCTGAATGCTCTCTAATCTATAGAGGGAGTATTGAGGAAGTTCAGCATTACATCCTGATTGACATTTAAAGGCAATGTTTCCGCGTAGGCCAGAGACTGCATTCACGATAAACGCCGCTCAACGGGGAATTCCCCTTTTAAAAGTCCCATCTCGCAATCTGTGAGGCTTCAGCGGATTGAATAGAGCTCTTTATTTTCATACAGTTTAATCTTTGTCAGTCAGCACCTGTGTATCAGCTCTCGCTTTTGACTTCTTTAGCCAAAGCTAGGTCACGTCTGATGTTTACATGTTCTGATATGACTCTTTTAGCCAACGCTAGGTCACCTCTGATGTTGACATGTCCTGATATGACTCTTTTAGCCAACGCTAGGTCACCTCTGATGTTGACATGTCCTGATATGACTCTTTTAGCCAACGCTAGGTCACCTCTGATGTTCACATGTCCTGATATGACTCTTTTAGCCAACGCTAGGTCACCTCTGATGTTCACATGTCCTGATATGACTCTTTTAGCCAACGCTAGGTCACCTCTGATGTTCACATGTCCTGATATGACTCTTTTAGCCAACGCTAGGTCACCTCTGATGTTCACATGTCCTGATATGACTCTTTTAGCCAACGCTAGGTCACCTCTGATGTTAACATATCCTGATATGACTCTTTTAGCCAATGCTAGGTCACCTCTGATGTTCACATGTCCTGATATGACTCTTTTAGCCAACGCTAGGTCACCTCTGATGTTCACATGTCCTGATATGACTCTTTTAGCCAACGCTAGGTCACCTCTGATTTCACATGTCCTGATATGTCACCTCTGCTGTTCACATGTCCTGATATGACTCTTTTAGCTAACAACGCTAGGTCACCTCTGATTTCACATGTCCTGATATGACTCTTTTAGCCAACGCTAGGTCACCTCTGCTGTTCACATGTCCTGATATGACTCTTTTAGCCAACAACGCTAGGTCACCTCTGATGTTCACATGTCCTGATATGACTCTTTTAGCCAACAACGCTAGGTCACCTCTGATGTTCACATGTCCTGATATGACTCTTTTAGCCAACGCTAGGTCACCTCTGATGTTCACATGTCCTGATATGACTCTTTTAGCCAACGCTAGGTCACCTCTGATGTTCACATGTCCTGATATGACCTCTTTTAGCCAACGCTAGGTCACCTCTGATGTTCACATGTCCTGATATGACTCTTTTAGCCAACGCTAGGTCACCTCTGATGTTCACATGTCCTGATATGACTCTTTTAGCCAACGCTAGGTCACCTCTGATGAGTCACCTGTCCTCATACAGTCGTACTCCTATCGCCTACAGGACTACAGTACGTCCATAGACAGAGTTACATCTCCCCCTAGTGGATCAAAGCAGACAGTGCATCACATTCAGACTATTACGCAATAATAACTCGGGCTTGTCTTAAAAAAACAAAATGACATTGTATTGTTCCAGTACGACATATATTTATCAGATGTGATCTCAGGCGTAGTGAGATGCTTGTGTTTCTAGTTCCAACAGTGCAGTAAAACACACAAATCCCCCACCACCCCAAAAAATGTTTAAGAAATATCAGAACAGAGTCCGGAATATAAATATATTTACACTGTATGTATACAATGGTGTTTATATACAGTATATGAATAGAAAAGGTGTGAACAGCAGTAGTTTATATAGGATGAACTAGAATACAGTATATACATATGAAGTGGACAACAGTAGTTATATAGGATGAACCAGGACTAGAATACAGTATATACATATGAAGTGGACAGCAGTAGTTATATAGGATGAACCAGGACTAGAATACAGTATATATGAAGTGGACAGCAGTAGTTATATAGGATGAACTAGAATACAGTAGATACATATGAAGTGGACAGCAGTAGTTATATAGGATGAACTAGAATACAGTATATACATATGAAGTGGACAGCAGTAGTTATATAGGATGAACCATGACTAGAATACAGTATATACATATGAAGTGGACAGCAGTAGTTATATAGGATGAACTAGAATACAGTATATACATATGAAGTGGACAGCAGTAGTTATATAGGATGAACCATGACTAGAATACAGTAGATACATATGAAGTGGACAACAGTAGTTATATAGGATGAACTATGACTAGAATACAGTATATACATATGAAGTGGACAACAGTAGTTATATAGGATGAACTATGACTAGAATACAGTATATACATATGAAGTGGACAACAGTAGTTATATAGGATGAACCATGACTAGAATACAGTATATACATATGAAGTGGACAACAGTAGTTATATAGGATGAACTAGAATACAGTATATACATATGAAGTGGACAACAGTAGTTATATAGGATGAACTAGAATACAGTATATACATATGAAGTGGACAGCAGTAGTTATATAGGATGAACTAGAATACAGTATATACATATGAAGTGGACAACAGTAGTTATATAGGATGAACTAGAATACAGTATATACATATGAAGTGGACAGCAGTAGTTATATAGGATGAACCATGACTAGAATACAGTATATACATATGAAGTGGACAGCAGTAGTTATATAGGATGAACCATGACTAGAATACAGTATATACATATGAAGTGGACAACAGTAGTTATATAGGATGAACTAGAATACAGTATATACATATGAAGTGGACAACAGTAGTTATATAGGATGAACCATGACTAGAATACAGTATATACATATGAAGTGGACAGCAGTAGTTATATAGGATGAACCAGAATACAGTATATACATATGAAGTGGACAGCAGTAGTTATATAGGATGAACCAGGACTAGAATACAGTATATATATATATGAAGTGGACAACAGTAGTTATATAGGATGAACCAGGACTAGAATACAGTATATATATATGAAGTGGACAACAGTAGTTATATAGGATGAACCATGACTAGAATACAGTATATACATATGAAGTGGACAGCAGGATGAACCATGACTAGAATACAGTATAACATATGAAGTGGACAACAGTAGTTATATAGGATGAACCATGACTAGAATACAGTATATACATATGAAGTGGACAACAGTAGTTATATAGGATGAACCATGACTAGAATACAGTATATACATATGAAGTGGACAACAGTAGTTATATAGGATGAACCATGACTAGAATACAGTATATCCATATGAAGTGGACAACAGTAGTTATATAGGATGAACCATGACTAGAATACAGTATATACATATGAAGTGGACAGCAGTAGTTATATAGGATGAACTAGAATACAGGATATACATATGAAGTGGACAGCAGTAGTTATATAGGATGAACCAGGACTAGAATACAGTATAACATATGAAGTGGACAACAGTAGTTATATAGGATGAACCAGGACTAGAATACAGTATAACATATGAAGTGGACAACAGTAGTTATATAGGATGAACCATGACTAGAATACAGTATATACATATGAAGTGGACAGCAGTGTTATATAGGATGAACCATGACTAGAATACAGTATATACATATGAAGTGGACAGCAGGATGAACCAGGACTAGAATACAGTATATACATATGAAGTGGACAGCAGGATGAACTATGACTAGAATACAGTATTTACATATGAAGTGGACAACAGTAGTTATATAGGATGAACTATGACTAGAATACAGTATATACATATGAAGTGGACAGCAGTAGTTATATAGGATGAACCAGGACTAGAATACAGTACAGCGTTCATCCACCTCTGGCCTGCTCGCCTCCCTACCATTGAGGAAGTACAGTTCCCGCTCAGCCCAGTCAAAACTGTTCGCTGCTCTGGCCCCCCAATGGTGGAACAAACTCCCTCACGACGCCAGGACAGCGGAGTCAATCACCACCTTCCGGAGACACCTGAAACCCCACCTCTTCAAGGAATACCTAGGATAGGATAAAGTAATCCTTCTCACCACCCCCCCCTTAATGATTTAGATGCACTATTGTAAAGTGGCTGTTCCACTGGATGTCAGAAGGTGAATTCACCAATTTCTAAGTCGCTCTGGATAAGAGCGTCTGCTAAATGACTTAAATGTAAATGTAAATGTATATACATATGAAGTGGACAGCAGTAGTTATATAGGATGAACAATGACTAGAATACAGTATATACATATGAAGTGGACAGCAGGATGAACCATGACTAGAATACAGTATATACATATGAAGTGGACAGCAGGATGAACCATGACTAGAATACAGTATAACATATGAAGTGGACAACAGTAGTTATATAGGATGAATCATGACTAGAATACAGTATATATATATGAAGTGGACAACAGTAGTTATATAGGATGAACCATGACTAGAATACAGTATATACATATGAAGTGGACAACAGTAGTTATATAGGATGAACCATGACTAGAATACAGTATATACATATGAAGTGGACAACAGTAGTTATATAGGATGAACCATGACTAGAATACAGTATATACATATGAAGTGGACAGCAGTAGTTATATAGGATGAACCATGACTAGAATACAGTATATACATATGAAGTGGACAGCAGGATGAACCATGACTAGAATACAGTATATACATATGAAGTGGACAGCAGTAGTTATATAGGATGAACTAGAATACAGTATATACATATGAAGTGGACAGCAGTAGTTATATAGGATGAACCAGGACTAGAATACAGTATATACATATGAAGTGGACAGCAGTAGTTATATAGGATGAACCATGACTAGAATACAGTATATACATATGAAGTGGACAGCAGTAGTTATATAGGATGAACCATGACTAGAATACAGTATATACATATGAAGTGGACAGCAGTAGTTATATAGGATGAACCAGAATACAGAGGCTAGTAACATTGACTATAGTTCAGGGTACTGGGGGGAGGCTAGTAAGTCGCTCTGGATAAGAGCGTCTGCCAAATGACTTAAATGTTAAATGTTAGTAACAGT
>NW_027014077.1:0-14428 GCF_036934945.1 Oncorhynchus masou masou
AGCAACATCCTGTTTAGAGGCTGTCTGGTTTCAGAAGGACAGCAACATCCTGTTTAGAGGCTGTCTGGGTTTCAGAAGGACAGCAAGACACCAACATCCTGTTTAGAGGCTGTCTGGGTTTCAGAAAGACAGCAACATCCTGTTTAGAGGCTGTCTGGGTTTCAGAAGGACACCAACATCCTGTTTAGAGGCTGTCTGGGTGTCAGAAAGACAGCATGACACCAACATCCTGTTTAGAGGCTGTCTGGGTGTCAGAAAGACAGCATGACACCAACATCCTGTTTAGAGGCTGTCTGCTCAGAAGGACAGCATGACACCAACATCCTGTTTAGAGGCTGTCTGGGTTTCAGAAGGACAGCATGACACCAACATCCTGCTTTAGAGGCTGTCTGGGTTTCAGAAGGACAGCATGACACCAACATCCTGTTTAGAGGCTGTCTGGGTGTCAGAAAGACAGCATGACACCAACATCCTGTTTAGAGGCTGTCTGGGTTTCAGAAAGACAGCAAGACACCAACATCCTGTTTAGAGGCTGTCTGGGTTTCAGAAGGACAGCATGACACCAACATCCTGTTTAGAGGCTGTCTGGGTTTCAGAAGGACAGCATGACACCAACATCCTGTTTAGAGGCTGTCTGGGTGTCAGAAAGACAGCATGACACCAACATCCTGTTTAGAGGCTGTCTGGGTGTCAGAAAGACAGCAAGACACCAACATCCTGTTTAGAGGCTGTCTGGGTTTCAGAAGGACAGCATGACACCAACATCCTGTTTAGAGGCTGTCTGGGTTTCAGAAGGACAGCATGACACCAACATCCTGTTTAGAGGCTGTCTGGGTTTCAGAGAGACACCAACATCCTGTTTAGAGGCTGTCTGGGTTTCAGAAGGACAGCATGACACCAACATCCTGTTTAGAGGCTGTCTGGGTTTCAGAAAGACACCAACATCCTGTTTAGAGGCTGTCTGGGTGTCAGAAAGACACCAACATCCTGTTTAGAGGCTGTCTGGGTTTCAGAAGGACACCAACATCCTGTTTAGAGGCTGTCTGGGTTTCAGAAAGACAGCAACATCCTGTTTAGAGGCTGTCTGGGTTTCAGAAGGACAGCATGACACCAACATCCTGTTTAGAGGCTGTCTGGGTGTCAGAAAGACAGCATGACACCAACATCCTGTTTAGAGGCTGTCTGGGTTTCAGAAAGACACCAACATCCTGTTTAGAGGCTGTCTGGGTTTCAGAGAGACACCAACATCCTGTTTAGAGGCTGTCTGGGTTTCAGAAAGACAGCATGACACCAACATCCTGTTTAGAGGCTGTCTGGGTTTCAGAAAGACAGCATGACACCAACATCCTGTTTAGAGGCTGTCTGGGTTTCAGAAGGACAGCATGACACCAACATCCTGTTTAGAGGCTGTCTGGGTTTCAGAAAGACAGCATGACACCAACATCCTGTTTAGAGGCTGTCTGGGTTTCAGAAAGACACCAACATCCTGTTTAGAGGCTGTCTGGGTTTCAGAAAGACAGCAACATCCTGTTTAGAGGCTGTCTGGGTTTCAGAAGGACACCAACATCCTGTTTAGAGGCTGTCTGGGTTTCAGAAAGACACCAACATCCTGTTTAGAGGCTGTCTGGGTTTCAGAAGGACACCAACATCCTGTTTAGAGGCTGTCTGGGTTTCAGAAGGACACCAACATCCTGTTTAGAGGCTGTCTGGGTTTCAGAAAGACACCAACATCCTGTTTAGAGGCTGTCTGGGTTTCAGAAGGACACCAACATCCTGTTTAGAGGCTGTCTGGGTTTCAGAAAGACAGCATGACACCAACATCCTGTTTAGAGGCTGTCTGGGTTTCAGAAGGACAGCATGACACCAACATCCTGTTTAGAGGCTGTCTGGGTTTCAGAGAGACAGCATGACACCAACATCCTGTTTAGAGGCTGTCTGGGTTTCAGAAGGACAGCATGACACCAACATCCTGTTTAGAGGCTGTCTGGGTTTCAGAAAGACAGCATGACACCAACATCCTGTTTAGAGGCTGTCTGGGTTTCAGAAAGACACCAACATCCTGTTTAGAGGCTGTCTGGGTTTCAGAAAGACACCAACATCCTGTTTAGAGGCTGTCTGGGTTTCAGAAAGACAGCATGACACCAACATCCTGTTTAGAGGCTGTCTGGGTTTCAGAAAGACACCAACATCCTGTTTAGAGGCTGTCTGGGTTTCAGAAAGACAGCATGACACCAACATCCTGTTTAGAGGCTGTCTGGGTTTCAGAAGGACACCAACATCCTGTTTAGAGGCTGTCTGGGTTTCAGAAGGACACCAACATCCTGTTTAGAGGCTGTCTAAGTTTCAGAAAGACACCAACATCCTGTTTAGAGGCTGTCTGGGTTTCAGAAAGACACCAACATCCTGTTTAGAGGCTGTCTGGGTTTCAGAAAGACACCAACATCCTGTTTAGAGGCTGTCTGGGTTTCAGAAAGACACCAACATCCTGTTTAGAGGCTGTCTGGGTTTCAGAAAGACAGCATGACACCAACATCCTGTTTAGAGGCTGTCTGGGTTTCAGTCTTTTGTGTTTGCATACAAGATCAGACAAATTAGAAATAATTTAATGGCTGTCTGTCTCTCTCTGTGTGTGTGTGTGTGTGTGTGTGTGTGTGTGTGTGTGTGTGTGTGTGTGTGTGTGTGTGTGTGTGTGTGTGTGTGTGTGTGTGTGTGTGTGTGTGTGTGTTTGTGTGTGTGTGTGTGTGTGTGTGTGTGTGTGTGTGTGTTTGTGTGTGTGTGGGTGTGTGTGTGTTTGTGTGTGTGTGTGTGTGTGTGTGTGTGTGTGTATAATCTCTGTATATCTGTGTGTGTGGATGTTTATAATCTCTGTCCGTCTGTGGGGGGTGTATAATCTCTGTCTATCTGTGTGTGTGGATGTTTATAATCTCTGTCCGTCTGTGGGGGGTGTATAATCTCTGTCCATCGGTGTGTGTGGATGTTTATAATCTCCGTCTGTCTGTGTGGGGGGGGGGTGTATAATCTCTGTCTATCTGTGTGTGTGGATGTTTATAATCTCTGTCTGTCTGGGCGGGGGGGGTGTATAATCTCTGTCTATCTGTGTGTGTGGATGTTTATAATCTCTGTCTGTCTGGGCGGCGGGGTGTATAATCTCTGTCTATCTGTGTGTGTGGATGTTTATAATCTCTGTGTGTTAGAGATCCTTCCTGTAGCACCTGTCTCTGTTCAAAAATCATTATAGACAGGGGGTGGGCCAGGAGGGCCTCCCCAGCACCCATAACCATAGCAACCTCCACGAGACAAGCATGGGGCCTCTGTTCACTAAAGCCACTTCAAAACGATGAGAGAGGGTGAAGAGAGGGGGGAGAGAGGGCGGAGATAGGTGGAAGTGGAGAGAGGTGGAGAGAGGTTGGAGAGAGGGTGGGGAGAGGGTGGAGAGGATGGCGAGAGGTGGAGAGAATGGAGAGAGGGTAGAGAGCGGTGGAAGTGGAGAGAGGGGGAAGGAGGGTAGAAAGAGGGCGGAGAAGGGTGGAGAGAGGTTCACATGGAGAGGGTGGAGAGAGGGTGGGGAGAGGGTGGGAGAGGTTCACATGGAGAGGGTGGAGAGATGGTGGAGAGAGCTGGGGGCCCTAGCATTTTAGGGGTGGGGGCTAAGCGATCAATTATGTTGTGTATGCCTGGATCCGACCCTCCTGAGTGGTGAAGGGATAATACGGCCGGGAAAGGGGAAGGGAAGAGCAAGAGAGTGAGAATGAAGAAAGAAAGAGAGAATGAGGAGAGATAGAGTATTAGGAGAGAGAAAGATATAGAATGAGGAGAGATATATTGTATGAGGAGAGAGAGAGAGATAGAATGAGGAGAGAGAGAGTTAGAATGAGGAGTAAGAGAGAGATAGAATGAGGAGAGAGAGAGAGACAGAATGAGGAGAGAGAGAGTTAGAATGAGGAGTAAGAGAGAGATAGAATGAGGAGAGAGAGAATGAGGAGAGAGAGAATGAGGAAAGAGAGAGATACAATGAGGAGAGAGAGATATAGAATGAGGAGAGAGAGAGATACAATGAGGAGAGAGGGAGAGAGAGAATGAGGAGAGAAATGGGGCGGCAGGTAGCCTAGTGGTTAGAGTGTTGGACTAGTAACTGGAAGGTTGCGAGTTCAAACCCCCGAGCTGACAAGGTACAAATCTGTTGTTCTGCCCCTGAACAGGCAGTTAACCTACTGTTCCTAGGCCGTCATTGAAAATAAGAATTTGTTTTTAACTGACTTGCCTGGTTAAATAAAGGTAAAAAAAATAATTAAAAAAAATAATGAGTAGAAAGCGAGAATGAGGAGAGTGGAGCAAGAGAACAGAAGAGAGACAGGGGAGGTAATCAGATGGAGATTTAGAGAAGAGCAAGAAGAGAGAGAGTGAGGGAACTATCCAGAAGACACGACCAGGCCGTGAGCAGGCAAACAGGCCCAACACCCACTCTTACACTAGCCCAAGCCAATGGCATGTATCAGATGCTCAGCAGGCTCTGCTCACACTTGCCTGGTCTAAGGCCAAACCACAACCAACAACATTGGACACTTTATGGAACACAATGCCTTCACTATATCATCCTGGAATATCCCAGGTCAGAGGTCATCTGCCTTTGGCCTAAAGAGGAACCTGGACTTCACCAAATAAATCAGAAATAAAGACATTGTCATCCTACAAGAAACCTGGTATAGAGGAGACGGGCCCACTGGTTGCCCTCTAGGTTACAGAGAGCTGGTAGTCCTATCCACCAAACTACCAGGTGGGTGGTATAGAGGAGACGGACCCACTGGTTGCCCTCTAGGTTACAGAGAGCTGGTAGTCCCATCCACCAAACTACCAGGTGTGAAACAGGGAAGGGACTCAGGGGGTATGCTAATTTGGTATAGAGCAGACCCAACTCACTCTATCAAATTATGAACGAAGAATTCACAAAATGGGACAAACACCGAATTGAGACTCTGCATACAGAATTCTGCTAAAATATCCTCTGCGTGCAGAGCAGAATCAGGCCGATACCCACTAATGATCAAAATCCAGAAAAGAGACGTTAAATTCTATAACCACCTAAAAGTAAGCGATTCCCAAACCTTCCATAACAAAGCCATCGCCTACAGAGAGATGAACCTGGAGAAGAGCAAACTAGAATGCTATTTGGCCCTAAACAGAGAGCAGAATACCTGACCACTGCGACTGACCCAAACTTAAGGAAAGCTTTGACTATGTACAGACTCAGTGAGAATAGTTTTGCTATTGAGAAGGCCGCCGTAGGCAGACCTGGATCTCAAGAGAAGACAGGCTATGTGCTCACTGCCCACAAAATGAGGTGGAAACTGAGCTGCACTTCCTAACCTCCTACCCAATGTATGACCATATTAGAGACACATATTTCCCTCAGATTACACAGACCCACAAAGAATTAGAAAACAAACCCAATCTACTGGGTGAAATACCACAGTGTGCCATCACAGCAGCAAGAGAGAGAGAGAGAGAGACTGAGAGAGAGTGAGAGAGAGAGAGAGAGAGAGACAGGGGAGAGAGAAAGACAGGGAGAGAGAGAGAGACAGGGAGGAGAGAGAGAGAGAGACAGGGAGAGAGAGGAAGACAGGGAGGAGGAGAGGAGAGGAGAGAGAGAGAGAGAGAGAGTGAGAAAGGGAGAAACGGAGAGAGAGAGACATCCACAAAGAAGGTTCCAGGGTGATGAGCTATGACTGGATGGCGTCAGCGGGCAGAGAGACCACCCTTCCTCCTGTAATAGCCCCATCATCCTCTATCTCACTGGCTGCCTGCCTCGGTTTCATGGCTGTGATCAGCCGTCCCTCAGGCAGCAGTGTACTGTCTGCATGGTCCTGAGTTATACGGTCCTTTAGTAATTCATCTGAGCGTCCTCCAGGCCCATAAACAGACGATTTATACCCCTGGGGGAAATTACAGGGGCTGGCAGCACCAGGAAGGAGCTCGGGAACCTGGGCTGTCACCAGATAGAGAGGCTGATGGACTGCCCACTACGTGACTACGCCGCCATCTCTCCTTCCCCTTGCTCGGCACCCCTCTCTCCCTTCTGTCTCCCCCAGCCACCGACCCTCAGCCTATGGAGACTCTGCCATACACCGCCCTCCCCTCCTTTCTAACCTCTTGTCCTGAGTCTCTAGTTCTACACACCGGCCACAACTCAACAGTCAGTTTCTTTATGGCCACTAACTAAGAAAGAGAGGAAAAGTATTTCCTAAGAAGTATACAATGATGGAGTGAGAGAGGAGAGGACGTTGTAGGAGGAGAGGAGTGATTGGTGAGAGAGAGGAGAGGAGTGATTGGTGAGAGAGAGGAGAGAGGAGTGATGGAGCGAGAGGGGAGAGGAGTGATTGGTGAGAGAGAGGAGAGAGGAGTGATGGAGCGAGAGGGAAGAGTGATTGGTGAGAGAGAGGAGAGAGGGAGGTAGAGACAGAGAGAGGAGAGGAGTGATTGGTGAGAAGAGAGGAGAGGGAGTGATTGGTGAGAGAGAGGAGAGAGGAAGTGATTGGTGAGAGAGAGGAGAGAGGGAGTGATGGAGCGAGAGGGGAGAGGAGTGATTGGTGAGAGAGAGAGAGGAGTGATGGAGTGAGAGGAAGAGGAGTGATTGGTGAGAGAGAGGAGAGGAGCGATAGAGACAGAGAGAGGAGAGGAGTGATTGGTGAGAGAGAGGAGAGAGGAGTGATGGAGACAGAGAGAGAAGAGGAGTGATGGAGACAGAGAGAGGAGAGGAGTGATTGGTGAGAGAGAGGAGAGGAGTGATTGGTGAGAGAGAGGAGAGAGAGAGAGAGAGAGACTGACAGAGAGAGAGTGAGAGAGAGAGAGAGAGAGAGAGACAGGGAGAGAGAAAGACAGAGAGAGAGGAGAGAGGAGTGATGGAGACAGAGAGAGGAGAGGAGTGATGGAAAGAGAGAGAGGAGTGATGGAGACTGGATCTCACTCCCTCTCCTTCTCCCCTCCCTCTCCTTCTCCCCTCCCTCCCTCCCTCCCTCCCTCTTCTTCTCTCTCTTCTGCTCCCTCCCTCTGTGGATCATAACCCTGCTTTAGATAGCTTAATTTCTCCTGCTCCTCAAAGCTGAGTCTTAGCACATGAAGTTTCTGAAGTGGCTTGAGCCCTTCTGGTATCTTTAAATGCCTGCTTGAATACTAATCCTCCATTTGAGGAAGGAAACTTTGCTCGGTACAGTTTGGACTCTCCATGTCACTCTCAGGGCTGGTATTGGGACAGATTGGACTCTCCATGTCACTCCCAGGGCTGGTATTGGGACAGATTGATATAGTACTCTCCATGTCACTCTCAGGGCTGGTATTGGGACAAATTGGACTCTCCATGTCACTCCCAGGGCTGGTATTGGGACATATTGATATAGTACTCTCCATGTCACTCTCAGGGCTGGTATTGGGACAGATTGGACTCTCTATGTCACTCCCAGGGCTGGCATTGGGACAGATTGATATAGTACTCTCCATGTCACTTTCAGGGCTGGTATTGGGACAGATTGGACTCTCCATGTCACTCTCAGGGCTGGTATTGGGACAGATTGATATAGTACTCTCCATGTCACTCTCAGGGCTGGTATTGGGACAGATTGGACTCTCCATGTCACTCTCAGGGCTGGTATTGGGACAGGTTGGACTCTCCATGTCACTCTCAGGGCTGGTATTGGGACAGATTGGACTCTCCATGTCACTCTCAGTGCTGGTATTGGGACAGATTGGACTCTCCATGTCAATCTCAGGGCTGGTATTGGGACAGATTTATATAGTACTCTCCATGTCACTCTCAGGGCTGGTATTGGGACAGATTGATATTGTACTCTCCATGTCACTCCCAGGGCTGGTATTGGGACAGCTTGGACTCTCCATGTCACTCTCAGGGCTGGTATTGGGACAGATTGGACTCTCCATGTCACTCTCAGGGCTGGTATTGGGACAGATTGATATTGTACTCTCCATGTCACTCCCAGGGCTGGTATTGGGACAGTTTGGACTCTCCATGTCACTCTCAGGGCTGGTATTGGGACAGATTGGACTCTCCATGTCACTCTCAGGGCTGGTTTTGGGACAGATTGATGTAGTACTCTCCATGTCACTCTCATGGCAGGTAGTGGGACAGATTGGACTCTCCATGTCACTCTCAGGGCTGGTATTGGGACAGATTGATATAGTACTCTCCATGTCCCTCTCAGGGCTGGTATTGGGACAGATTGGACTCTCCATGTCATTCTCAGGGCTGGTATTGGGACAGATTAGACTCTCCATGTCACTCCCAGGGCTGGTATTGGGACAAATTGATATAGTACTCTCCATGTCACTCTCAGGGCTGGTATTGGGACAGATTGGACTCTCCATGTCACTCTCAGGGCTGGTATTGGGACAGATTGATATAGTACTCTCCATGTCACTCTCAGGGCTGGTTTTTGGACAGATTGGACTCTCCATGTCACTCCCAGGGCTGGTATTGGGACAGTTTGGACTCTCCATGTCACTCTCAGGGCTGGTATTGGGACAGATTGGACTCTCCATGTCACTCTCAGGGCTGGTATTGGGACAGATTGGACTCTCCATGTCACTCTCAGTGCTGGTATTGGGACAGATTGGACTCTCCATGACACTCTCAGGGCTGGTATTGGGACAGATTTATATAGTACTCTCCATGTCACTCTCAGGGCTGGTATTGGGACAGATTGATATTGTACTCTTCATGTCACTCCCAGGGCTGGTATTGGGACAGCTTGGACTCTCCATGTCACTCTCAGGGCTGGTATTGGGACAGATTGGACTCTCCATGTCACTCTCAGGGCTGGTATTGGGACAGATTGATATTGTACTCTCCATGTCACTCCCAGGGCTGGTATTGGGACAGTTTGGACTCTCCATGTCACTCACAGGGCTGGTATTGGGACTGATTGGACTCTCCATGTCACTCTCAGGGCTGGTATTGGGTCAGATTGATATAGTACTCTCCATGTCACTCTCATGGCAGGTATTGGGACAGATTGGACTCTCCATGTCACTCTCAGGGCTGGTATTGGGACAGATTGATATAGTACTCTCCATGTCCCTATCAGGGCTGGTATTGGGACAGATTGGACTCTCCATGTCACTCAGGGCTGGTATTGATTGATATAGACTCTCCATGTCACTCTCAGGGCTGGTTTTTATTGGACTCTCCATGTCACTCCCAGGGCTGGTATTGGGACAGTTTGGACTCTCCATGTCACTCAGGGCTGGTATTGGGACAGATTGGACTCTCCATGTCACTCTCAGGGCTGGTATTGGGACAGATTGATATAGTACTCTCCATGTCACTCTCATGGCAGGTATTGGGACTGGACTCTCCATGTCACTTCAGGGCTGGACAGATTGATATAGTGCTCTCCATGTCCCTCTCAGGGCTGATATTGGGACAGATTGGACTCTCCATGTCACTCTCAGGGCTGGTATTGGGACAGATTAGACTCTCCATGTCACTCCCAGGGCTGGTATTGGGACAGATTGATATAGTACTCTCCATGTCACTCTCAGGGCTGGTATTGGACAGATTGGACTCTCCATGTCACTCTCAGGGCTCATTGGGACAGATTGGTACTCTCCATGCTTTCAGGGCTGTTATTGGGACAGATTGACTCTCCATGTCACTCTCAGGGCTGGTATTGGGACAGATTGATATAGTACTCTCCATGTCACTCTCAGGGCTGGTATTTGGACAGATTGGACTCTCCATGTCACTCCAGGGCTGGTATTGGGACAGTTTGGACTCTCCATGTCACTCAGGGCTGGTATTGGGACAGATTGGACTCTCCATGTCACTCTCAGTGCTGGTATTGGGACAGATTGGACTCTCCATGTCACTCTCAGGGCTGGTATTGGGACAGATTTATATAGTACTCTCCATGTCACTCTCAGGGCTGGTATTGGGACAGATTGATATTGACTCTTCATGTCACTCCCTAGGGCTGGTATTGGGACAGCTTGACTCTCCATGTCACTCTCCCATGTCACTCTCAGGGCTGGTATTGGGACAGATTGGCTCTCACCTCCATGGTCAATTGAACTCTCCCAGGGCTGGTATTGGGACAGATTGATATTGTACTCTCCATGTCACTCTCAGGGCTGGTATTGGGACAGATTGAACTCTCCATGTCACCTAGTGCTGGTATTGGGACAGATTGACTCCTCCATGTCACTCTAGGGCTGGTATTGGGACAGATTTATATAGTACTCTCCATGTCACTCTCAGGGCTGGTATTGGGACAGATTGATATTGTACTCTTCATGTCACTCCCAGGGCTGGTATTGGGACAGCTTGGACTCTCCATGTCACTCAGGGCTGGTATTGGGACAGATTGATATTGTACTCTCCATGTCACTCCCAGGGCTGGTATTGGGACAGTTTGGACTCTCCCTGTCCTCAGGGCTGGTATTGGGACTGATTGGACTCTCCAGTGTCACTCTCAGGGCTGGTATTGGGACAGATTGATATAGCCTCCATGTCACTCTCATGGCAGGTATTGGGACAGATTGGACTCTCCATGTCACTCTCAGGGCTGGTATTGGGACAGATTGATATAGTACTCTCCATGTCCTCCTCAGGGCTGGTATTGGGACAGATTGGACTCTCCATGTCCTCTCAGGGCTGGTATTGGGACAGATTGATATAGTACTCTCCATGTGCCTCTCAGGGCTGGTATTGGGACAGATGGAAATATTGTACTCTCCATGTCACTTTCAGGGCTGGTATTGGGACAGATTGGACTCTCCATGTCACTCTCAGGGCTGGTGTTGGGACAGGTGATATAATGTCTTTCATGTCCACTCACTTGGCTGGTATTGGGACAGATTGGATCTCCATGTCACTCTCAGAGCTGGTAGTGGGACAGATGGGCTTCTCCATGTCCTCCCCAGGGCTGGTATTGGGACGATTGATATAGTACTCTCCATGTCACTCTCAGGGCTGGTATTGGGACAGATTGGACTCTCCATGTCACTCCCAGGGCTGGTATTGGGACAGATTGAACTCTCCATGTCACTCTCAGGGCTGGTATTGGCACAGTTTGGACTCTCCATGTCACTCTCAGGGCTGGTATTGGGAAAGATTGGACTCTCCATGTCACTCTCAGGGCTGGTATTGGGACAGATTGGACACTCAATGTCACTCTCAGTGCTGGTATTGGGACAGATTGGACTCTCCATGTCACTCGCAGGGCTGGTATTGGGACAGATTTATATAGTACTCTCCATGTCACTCTCAGGGCTGGTATTGGGACAGATTGATATTGTACTCTCCATGTCACTCCCAGGGCTGGTATTGGGACAGCTTGGACTCTCCATGTCACTCTCAGGGCTGGTATTGGGACAGATTGGACTCTCCATGTCACTCTCAAGGCTGGTATTGGGACAGATTGATATTGTACTCTCCATGTCACTCCCAGGGCTGGTATTGGGACAGTTTGGACTCTCCATGTCACTCTCAGGGCTGGTATTGGGACAGATTGGACTCTCCATGTCACTCTTAGGGCTGGTATTGGGACAGATTGATATAGTACTCTCCATGTCACTCTCATGGCAGGTATTGGGACAGATTTGACTCTCCATGTCACTCTCAGGGCTGGTATTGGGACAGATTGATATAGTACTCTCCATGTCCCTCTCAGGGCTGGTATTGGGACAGATTGGACTCTCCATGTCACTCTCAGGGCTGGTATTGGGACAGATTAGACTCTCCATGTCACTCCCAGGGCTGGTATTGGGACAGATTGATATAGTACTCTCCATGTCACTCTCAGGGCTGGTATTGGGACAGATTGGACTCTCCATGTCACTCTCAGGGCTGGTATTGGGACAGATTGATATAGTACTCTCCATGTCACTTTCAGGGCTGGTATTGGGACAGATTGGACTCTCCATGTCACTCCCAGGGCTGGTTTTGGGACAGATTGATATAGTACTCTCCATGTCACTCTCAGGGCTGGTATTTGGACAGATTGGACTCTCCATGTCACTCCCAGGGCTGGTATTGGGACAGATTGAACTCTCCATGTCACTCTCAGGGCTGGTATTGGGACAGATTGGACTCTCCATGTCACTCTCAGGGCTGGTATTGGGACAGATTGATATAGTACTCTCCATGTCACTCTCATGGCAGATATTGGGACAGATTGGACTCTCCATGTCACTCTCAGGGCTGGTATTGGGACAGATTGGACTCTCCATGTCACTCTCAGGGCTGGTATTGGGACAGATTGATATTGTACTCTCCATGTCACTCTCAGGGCTGCTGGTATTGGGACAGATTGAACTCTCCATGTCACTCTCAGTGCTGGTATTGGGACAGATTGGACTCTCCATGTCACTCTCAGGGCTGGTATTGGGACAGATTTATATAGTACTCTCCATGTCACTCTCAGGGCTGGTATTGGGACAGATTGATATTGTACTCTTCATGTCACTCCCAGGGCTGGTATTGGGACAGCTTGGACTCTCCATGTCACTCTCAGGGCTGGTATTGGGACAGATTGATATTGTACTCTCCATGTCACTCCCAGGGCTGGTATTGGGACAGTTTGGACTCTCCATGTCACTCACAGGGCTGGTATTGGGACTGATTGGACTCTCCATGTCACTCTCAGGGCTGGTATTGGGACAGATTGATATAGTACTCTCCATGTCACTCTCATGGCAGGTATTGGGACAGATTGGACTCTCCATGTCACTCTCAGGGCTGGTATTGGGACAGATTGATATAGTACTCTCCATGTCCCTCTCAGGGCTGGTATTGGGACAGATTGGACTCTCCATGTCACTCTCAGGGCTGGTATTGGGACAGATTGATATAGTACTCTCCATGTCACTCTCAGGGCTGGTATTGGGACAGATGGAAATATTGTACTCTCCATGTCACTTTCAGGGCTGGTATTGGGACAGATTGGACTCTCCATGTCACTCTCAGGGCTGGTGTTGGGACAGATTGATATAGTACTCTCCATGTCCCTCTCATGGCTGGTATTGGGAAAGATTGGACTCTCCATGTCACTCTCAGAGCTGGTATTGGGACAGATTAGACTCTCCATGTCACTCCCAGGGCTGGTATTGGGACAGATTGATATAGTACTCTCCATGTCACTCTCAGGGCTGGTATTGGGACAGATTGCACTCTCCATGTCACTCCCAGGGCTGGTATTGGGACAGATTGAACTCTCCATGTCACTCTCAGGGCTGGTATTGGGACAGTTTGGACTCTCCATGTCACTCTCAGGGCTGGTATTGGGACAGATTGGACTCTCCATGTCACTCTCAGGGCTGGTATTGGGACAGATTGGACACTCAATGTCACTCTCAGTGCTGGTATTGGGACAGATTGGACTCTCCATGTCACTCGCAGGGCTGGTATTGGGACAGATTTATATAGTACTCTCCATGTCACTCTCAGGGCTGGTATTGGGACAGATTGATATTGTACTCTCCATGTCACTCCCAGGGCTGGTATTGGGACAGCTTGGACTCTCCATGTCACTCTCAGGGCTGGTATTGGGACAGATTGGACTCTCCATGTCACTCTCAAGGCTGGTATTGGGACAGATTGATATTGTACTCTCCATGTCACTCCCAGGGCTGGTATTGGGACAGTTTGGACTCTCCATGTCACTCTCAGGGCTGGTATTGGGACAGATTGGACTCTCCATGTCACTCTTAGGGCTGGTATTGGGACAGATTGATATAGTACTCTCCATGTCACTCTCATGGCAGGTATTGGGACAGATTGGACTCTCCATGTCACTCTCAGGGCTGGTATTGGGACAGATTGATATAGTACTCTCCATGTCCCTCTCAGGGCTGGTATTGGGACAGATTGGACTCTCCATGTCACTCTCAGGGCTGGTATTGGGACAGATTAGACTCTCCATGTCACTCCCAGGGCTGGTATTGGGACAGATTGATATAGTACTCTCCATGTCCCTCTCAGGGCTGGTATTGGGACAGATTGAACTCTCCATGTCACTCTCAGGGCTGGTATTGGGACAGATTAGACTCTCCATGTCACTCCCAGGGCTGGTATTGGGACAGATTGATATAGTACTCTCCATGTCACTCTCATGGCAGGTATTGGGACAGATTGGACTCTCCATGTCACTCTCAGGGCTGGTATTGGGACAGATTGATATAGTACTCTCCATGTCCCTCTCAGGGCTGGTATTGGGACAGATTGAACTCTCCATGTCACTCTCAGGGCTGGTATTGGGACAGATTAGACTCTCCATGTCACTCCCAGGGCTGGTATTGGGACAGATTGATATAGTACTCTCCATGTCACTCTCAGGGCTGGTATTGGGACAGATTGGACTCTCCATGTCACTCTCAGGGCTGGTATTGGGACAGATGGATATAGTACTCTCCATGTCACTTT
>NW_027014078.1:0-14416 GCF_036934945.1 Oncorhynchus masou masou
TGTGTGTGTGTGTGTGTGTGTGTGTGACTAAACCACCAGCGAGGACTGGGGGTTGGAGAGGTGAGCTGGGGAACAGATGGGAGTTAAGGAGGTGAGCTCGGGAACAGATGGAGTTAGAGAGGTGAGCTGGGGAACAGATGGGAGTTAAGGAGGTGAGCTGGGGAACAGATGGGAGTTAAGGAGGTGAGCTGGGGAACAGATGGAGTTAGAGAGGTGAGCTGGGGAACAGATGGAGTTATAGAGGTGAGCTGGGGGACAGATGGGGGTTAGAGAGGTGAGCTGGGGAACAGATGGAGTTATAGAGGTGAGCTGGGGGACAGATGGAGTTAGAGAGGTGAGCAGGGGGACAGATGGGAGTTAGAGAGGTGAGCTGGGGAACAGATGAAGTTATAGAGGTGAGCTGGGGGAACAGATGGGGGTTAGAGAGGTGAGCTGGGGAACAGATGGGGGTTAGAGAGGTGAGCAGGGGGACAGATGGGAGTTAGAGAGGTGAGCTGGGGAACAGATGAAGTTATAGAGGTGAGCTGGGGGAACAGATGGGGGTTAGAGAGGTGAGCTGGGGAACAGATGGAGTTATAGAGGTGAGCTGGGGGAACAGATGGGGGTTAGAGAGGTGAGCAGGGGAACAGATGGAGTTAGAGAGGTGAGCTGGGGAACAGATGGAGTTATAGAGGTGAGCTGGGGGAACAGATGGGAGTTAGAGAGGTGAGCTGGGGGACAGATGGGAGTTGGAGAGGTGAGCTGGGGAACAGATGGGAGTTAGAGAGGTGAGCTGGGGGAACAGATGGAGTTAGAGAGGTGAGCTGGGGGAACAGATGGAGTTAGAGAGGTGAGCTGGGGGACAGATGGGAGTTGGAGAGGTGAGCTGGGGGAACAGATGGGAGTTAGAGAGGTGAGCTGGGGGAACAGATGGAGTTAGAGAGGTGAGCTGGGGGACAGATGGGAGTTGGAGAGGTGAGCTGGGGAACAGATGGGGGTTAGAGAGGTGAGCTGGGGGACAGATGGGAGTTAGAGAGGTGATCTGGGGAACAGATGGGGGTTAGAGAGGTGAGCTGGGGGACAGATGGGAGTTAGAGAGGAGAGCTGGGGAACAGATGGGGGTTAGAGAGGTGAGCTGGGGGACAGATGGGGGTTAGAGAGGTGAGCTGGGGGACAGATGGGGGTTAGAGAGGTGAGCTGGGGAACAGATGGGGGTTAGAGAGGTGAGCTGGGGGACAGATGGGGGTTAGAGAGGTGAGCTGGGGAACAGATGGGAGTTAGAGAGGTGAGCTGGGGAACAGATGGGAGTTAAGGAGGTGAGCTGGGGAACAGATGGGAGTTAAGGAGGTGAGCTCGGGAACAGATGGAGTTAGAGAGGTGAGCTGGGGAACAGATGGAGTTATAGAGGTGAGCTGGGGGACAGATGGGGGTTAGAGAGGTGAGCTGGGGAACAGATGGAGTTATAGAGGTGAGCTGGGGGACAGATGGGGGTTAGAGAGGTGAGCTGGGGAACAGATGGAGTTATAGAGGTGAGCTGGGGGAACAGATGGGGGTTAGAGAGGTGAGCAGGGGGACAGATGGGAGTTAGAGAGGTGAGCTGGGGAACAGATGGAGTTATAGAGGTGAGCTGGGGGAACAGATGGGGGTTAGAGAGGTGAGCAGGGGAACAGATGGAGTTAGAGAGGTGAGCTGGGGAACAGATGGAGTTATAGAGGTGAGCTGGGGGAACAGATGGGGGTTAGAGAGGTGAGCAGGGGAACAGATGGAGTTAGAGAGGTGAGCTGGGGAACAGATGGAGTTATAGAGGTGAGCTGGGGGAACAGATGGGGGTTAGAGAGGTGAGCTGGGGAACAGATGGGGGTTAGAGAGGTGAGCTGGGGAACAGATGGGGGTTAGAGAGGTGAGCTGGGGGACAGATGGGATTTAGAGAGGTGATCTGGGGGAACAGATGGGGGTTAGAGAGGTGAGCTGGGGGACAGATGGGGGGTTAGAGAGGTGAGCTGGGGAACAGATGGGGGTTAGAGAGGTGAGCTGGGGGACAGATGGGGGTTAGAGAGGTGAGCTGGGGGACAGATGGGATTTAGAGAGAGGAGATCTGGGAACAGATGGGGGTTAGAGAGGTGAGCTGGGGGACAGATGGGGGTTAGAGAGGAGCTGGGGAACAGATGGGGTTAGAGAGGTGAGCTGGGGAACAGATGGGGAGTAGAGAGGTGAGCTGGGGGACAGATGGGGAGTAGAGAGGTGAGCTGGGGAACAGATGGAGCCAGAGATGAGCTGGGAAACAGATGGGGGTTAGAGGCAAGAGCAGACAGACGGGACAGAGAGGTGAGTCAGGAACAGATGGAGTAGAGAGGTGAGCTAGAACAGATGGGGAGCAGAGAGGTGAGCTGGGGACAGATGGGAGTAGAGAGGAGCTGGGGACAAATAGGGGTTAGAGAGGTGAGCTGGGGACAGATGGGGGTTAGAAGAGATGAGCTGGGGAACAGATGGGGTTAGAGAGGGGAGCTGGGGAACAGATGGGGGTTAGAGAGGTGAGCTGGGGGACAGATGGGAGTAGAGAGGTGAGCTGGGGGACAGATGGGAGTAGAGAGGTGAGCTGGGGGACAGATGGGAGTTGGAGAGGTGAGCTGGGGAACAGATGGGGGTTAGAGAGGTGAGCTGGGGGACAGATGGAGTTAGAGAGGTGAGCTGGGGAACAGATGGGAGTAGAGAGGTGAGCTGGGGGACAGATGGGAGTAGAGAGGTGAGCTGGGGAACAGATGGGAGTAGAGAGGTGAGCTGGGGAACAGATGGGGGTTAGAGAGGTGAGCTGGGGGACAGATGGGGGTTAGAGAGGTGAGCTGGGGAACAGATGGGAGTTAGAGAGGTGAGCTGGGGAACAGATGGGAGTAGAGAGGTGAGCTGGGGGACAGATGGGAGTAGAGAGGTGAGCTGGGGGACAGATGGGGGTTAGAGAGGTGAGCTGGGGGACAGATGGGGGTTAGAGAGGTGAGCTGGGGAACAGATGGGGTTAGAGAGGGGAGCTGGGGAACAGATGGGGGTTAGAGAGGTGAGCTGGGGGACAGATGGGAGTAGAGAGGTGAGCTGGGGGACAGATGGGAGTAGAGAGGTGAGCTGGGGGACAGATGGGAGTTGGGAGAGGTGAGCTGGGGAACAGATGGGGGTTGGAGAGGTGAGCTGGGGGACAGATGGAGTTAGAGAGGTGAGCTGGGGAACAGATGGGAGTAGAGAGGTGAGCTGGGGAACAGATGGGAGTAGAGAGGTGAGCTGGGGGACAGATGGGAGTTGGAGAGGTGAGCTGGGGGACAGATGGGAGTAGAGAGGTGAGCTGGGGGACAGATGGGAGTAGAGAGGTGAGCTGGGGGACAGATGGGGGTTAGGAGAGGTGAGCTGGGGGACAGATGGGGGTTAGAGAGGTGAGCTGGGGAACAGATGGGGTTAGAGAGGGGAGCTGGGGAACAGATGGGGGTTAGAGAGGTGAGCTGGGGGACAGATGGGAGTAGAGAGGTGAGCTGGGGGACAGATGGGAAAGTAGAGAGGAGCTGGGGGACAGATGGGAGTTGAGGAGCTAGGGAACAGATGGGGGTTAGAGAGTGTGAGCTGGGGACAGATGGAGTTAGAGAGGTGAGCTGTGGAATAGATGTAGAGAGGGTGAGCTGGGGAACAGATATAGAGAGGTGAGCTGGGGGACAGATGGGAGGGAGAGCTGTGGCAGATGGGAGTTAGAGAGGTGAGCTGGGGGACAGATGGGGGTTAGAGGTGAGCTGGGGAACAGAGGGAGCAGAGGTGAGCTGGGGGACAGATGGGGGGTTAGAGAGGTGAGCTGGGGAACAGATGGGGTTAGGAGAGGTGAGCTGGGGGACAGATGGGGGTTAGGAGAGGTGAGCTGGGGAACAGATGGGAGTTAGAGAGGTGAGCTGGGGAACAGATGGAGTTAGAGAGGGAGCTGGGGAACAGATGGAGTTAGAGAGGTGAGCTGGGGGACAGATGGGAGTTGGAGAGGTGAGCTGGGGAACAGATGGGGGTTAGAGAGGTGAGCTGGGGGACAGATGGGAGTTAGAGAGGTGATCTGGGGAACAGATGGGGGTTAGAGAGGTGAGCTGGGGGACAGATGGGAGTTAGAGAGGTGATCTGGGGAACAGATGGGAGTTAGAGAGGTGAGCTGGGGGACAGATGGGGGTTAGAGAGGTGGGAGCTGGGGAACAGATGGGAGTAGAGAGGTGAGCTGGGGGACAGATGGAGTAGAGAGGAGCTGGGGGACATGGGAGTTGGAGAGTGGGAGCTGGAACAGATGGGGTTAGAGAGTGTGAGCTGGGGGACAGATGGATAGAGAGGTGAGCTGGGGAACAGATGGGAGTAGAGATTGAGCTGGGGACAGATGGGGAGTAGAGGAAGAGCTGGGGGACAAGATGGGAGTTGGAGAGGTGAGTCGGGAATAGGTGACGGGGGAGAGGAGCTGGGGGACAGATGAGTTAGAGAGGTGAGCTGGGGAACAGATGGGAGTAGAGAGGTGAGCTGGGGGACAGATGGGAGTAGAGAGGTGAGCTGGGGAACAGATGGGAGTAGAGAGGTGAGCTGGGGAACAGATGGGGGTTAGAGAGGTGAGCTGGGGGACAGATGGGAGTTAGAGAGGTGAGCTGGGGAACAGATGGGAGTAGAGAGGTGAGCTGGGGGACAGATGGGAGTAGAGAGGTGAGCTGGGGGACAGATGGGGGTTAGAGAGGTGAGCTGGGGGACAGATGGGGGTTAGAGAGGTGAGCTGGGGAACAGATGGGGTTAGAGAGGGGAGCTGGGGAACAGATGGGGGTTAGAGAGGTGAGCTGGGGGACAGATGGGAGTAGAGAGGTGAGCTGGGGGACAGATGGGAGTAGAGAGGTGAGCTGGGGGACAGATGGGAGTTGGAGAGGTGAGCTGGGGAACAGATGGGGGTTAGAGAGGTGAGCTGGGGGACAGATGGAGTTAGAGAGGTGAGCTAGGAACAGATGGGAGTAGAGTGTGGAGCTGGGGGACAGATGGGAGTAGAGAGGTGAGCCTTCGGGGGACAGATGGGGAGTTAGAGAGGTGAGCTGGGGGACAGATGGGGGGTTAGAGAGGTGAGCTGGGGAACAGAGGGGAGTTAGAGAGGGTGAGCTGGGGGACAGATGGGGGTTAGAGAGGTGAGCTGGGGAACAGATGGGAGTTAGAGAGGTGAGCTGGGGAACAGATGGAGTTAGAGAGGTGAGCTGGGAACAGATGGAGTTAGGAGAGGTGAGCTGGGGGACAGATGGGAGTTGGAGGTGAGCTGGGAACAGATGGGGGTTAGAGAGGAGCTGGGGGACAGATGGGAGTTAGAGAGGTGATCTGGGGGGAACAGATGGGGTTAGAGAGGTGAGCTGGGGGACAGATGGGAGTTAGAGAGGTGATCTGGGGAACAGATGGGGAGTTAGAGAGGTGAGCTGGGGAACAGATGGGAGTTAGAGAGGTGAGCTGGGGGACAGATGGGGTTAGAGAGGAGCTGGGGAACAGATGGGAGTAGAGAGGTGAGCTGGGGGACAGATGGGAGTAGAGAGGTGAGCTGGGGGACAGATGGAGTTGGAGAGGTGAGCTGGGGAACAGATGGGGGTTAGAGAGGTGAGCTGGGGGACAGATGGACAGAGAGGTGAGCTGGGGAACAGATGGGAGTAGAGAGGTGAGCTGGGGGACAGATGGGAGTAGAGAGGTGAGCTGGGGGACAGATGGGAGTTAGAGAGGTGAGCTGGGGAACAGAGGGGGAGTTAGAGAGGGAGCTGGGGGACAGATGGAGGTTAGAGGTGAACTGGGGAACAGATGGGGGTTAGAGAGGTGAGCTGGGGAACAGATGGAGTTAGAGAGGTGAGCTGGGGAACAGATGGAGTTAGAGAGGTGAGCTGGGGAAAAGATGGCTCAACACAGCCAGAGGAGCAGAGGAAGCAGCTAGCATACAAGAAGTTATTATAATAACCTAGCAATATAGCGGGCTACAGTGTCACCATCTATATCTTTGGTAAGAGCATCCAGGAAGCCCCACCGGAGGGCAATTATGCTACATGTTAACACCGGAGCGCTTACTGTGCTGCACGCTACAGAGCTAATATGCGATGCTAATGCTGAGAATTAATATGGTACATGCTAACAATGAAAGCTACTATGCTAAAAGTCTATGATGCTAACGCTATAGAGCTAATATGCATGCTAATGCTGAGAGTTAATATGGTACATGCTAACAATGAAAAGCTACTATGCTAAAGTCTATGATGCTAACGCTATAGAGCTAATATGCGATGCTAATGCTGGAGAGTTAATATGGTACATGCTAACAATGAAAAGCTACTATGCTAAAAGTCTATGATGCTAACGCTATAGAGCTAATATGCGATGCTAATGCTGGAGAGTTAATATGGTACATGCTAACAATGAAAAGCTACTATGCTAAAAGTCTATAATGCTAACGCTATAGAGCTAATATGCTAAATGCTTACTCTGGGAAGCTAAGCGTATATGCACTGTCATTCAGCCTTTGCTTTAAATCCATACAGGCCTCTGAGAACTCAATCCTTCCTGACTGCCTGTACAGTGGAGGACAGATAAATGGACATTCACAGCAGCTGCTCAAGCACTTAGTGCAGACACTGAGCCCTGTTTCAAGTCCTGGACAAACAGTTAGCTTAGCTAGTAGCTACACATTGTAAATTAAATGAGTGAAGGGTGAGGAAATGAGTCAGTATGTAAACCTACAACCGTGATGATATTGATGACAGGTTGAAGAGACCATAATATGGTGCCAAAGAGAGTCTTTTTATAAAATGTTGATGACAGGGTTGGATGTTGTTTGTTGTATTGTTGTTATGGAGACTCAGGGTGTCACAAACACCCCTCATTCTCTGGGCATAATTTTAAAAATGTATTTTATTTTACCTTTATTTAACTAGGCAAGTCAGTAAGAACAATTTCTTAATTGCACTGACGGTCTACTGGGGAACAGTGGGTTAACTGCCTTGTTCAGGGGCAGAACGACAGACTTTTACCTTGTCAACTCGTGACTATGGAGGGGAGGGGAGAGTAGTGACTATGGGAGGGGAGGGAGAGAGTTAGGGGAGGGGAGGGGAGAGAAAGACGAGGGAGGGAGAGAGTGACTAGGGAGGAGAGGAGAGTAGTGACTAGGGGAGGGGGAGGGGAGAGTAGTGACTAGGGGAGGAGAGAGGAGAGAAAGTGACTAGGGGAGGGGAGGGGGAGAGTAGTGACTAGGGGGAGGGGAGAGAGCAGTGACGTCCAGGGAGGAGAGTAGTGACTAGGGAGGAGAGAGGAGAGAAAGTGACTAGGGGAGGGGAGGGGAGAGTAGTGATTAGGGAGGAGAGAGGAGAGTAGTGACGAGGGGGAGGGAGAGTAGTGACTAGGAGGAGAGAGAGAGTAGTGACTAGGGGAGGGAGGGGAGAGAGTGACTAGGGGAGGAGAGAGGAGAGTAGTGACTAGGGAGGAGAGAGTAGTGACGGGGAGGAGAGAGTAGTGACTAGGGGAGGGAGAGTAGTGACTAGGGGAGGAGAGAGGAGAGTAGTGACTAGGGGAGGAGGAGAGAGTAGTGACTAGGGGGAGGAGAGAGTAGTGACTAGGGGGAGGGGAGAGTAGTGACTAGGGGAGGAGAGAGGAGAGTAGTGACTAGGGAGGAGAGAGTAGACTAGGGGAGGAGAGAGTAGTGACTAGGGGAGGGAGAGTAGTGACTAGGGAGTGAGAGAGGAGAGAGTGACTAGGGAGGAGAGAGTAGTGACTAGGGGAGGGGGAGTAGTGACTAGGGAGGGGAGGGAGAGTAGTGACTAGGGAGGAGTGCAGTGACTAGGGAGGGAGCAGTGACTAGGGGATGGGAGGGAGAGTAGACTAGGGGAGGGGAGAGGAGAGTAGTGACTCGGGAGGGAGAGCAGTGACTAGGGAGGGGAGAGTAGTGACTAGGGGAGGGAGAGTAGTGACTAGGGAGGGAGAGTAGTGACTAGGGAGGGGAGAGTAGTGACTAGGGGGAGAGAGAGTAGCGACTAGGGGAGGAGAGAGCAGTGACTAGGGGGAGGGGAGAGCAGTGACTAGGGAGGAGAGAAAGCACTAGGGAGGAGAGGGGAGAGTAGTGACTAGGGAGGGAGAGTAGTGACTAGGGAGGGAGGAGAGAAGTGACTAGGGGAGGGAGAGCAGTGACTAGGGGAGGGGAGAGTAGTGACTAGGGGAGGGAGAGTAGTGACTAGGGAGGGAGAAGTGACTAGGGAGGAGGGGAGAGAAGTGACTAGGGGAGGGAAGAGTAGTGACTAGGGGAGGAGGAGAGTAGTGACTAGGGAGGGAGGGAGAGTAGTGACTAGGGGGAGGAGAGGGAGAGTAGTGACTAGGGGAGGGAGGAGAGAGTAGTGACTAGGGGAGGGAGAGTAGTGACTAGGGGAGGGAGAGTAGTGACTAGAGGGGAGAGTAGTGACTAGGGGAGGGGAGAGTAGTTACTAGGGGGAGCGGAGAGTAGTGACTAGGGGGAGGAGGGGAGAGTAGTGACTAGGGAGGGGGGGAGAGTAGTGACTAGGGGAGGGAAGAGTAGTGACTAGGGAGGGAGGGGGAGAGTAGTGACTAGGGGAGGGAAGAGTAGTGACTAGGGGGAGGGGAGGGAAGAGTAGTGACTAGGGAGGGGAGGGAGAGTAGTGACTAGGGAGGGAAGAGTAGTGACTAGGGAGGGAGGGAGAGTAGGACTAGGGGAGGGGAGGGAGAGTAGTGACTAGGGAGGGGAGGGAGAGTAGTGACTAGGGAGGGAGGGAGGGGAGGAGAGAGGAGAGTAGTGACTAGGGGAGGGGAGAGTAGTGACTAGGGGAGGAGGGGGAGAGTAGTGACTATGGGAGGGGAGGGGAGAGTAGTGACTAGGGGAGGGAGGGGGAGAGTAGGACGAGGGGGAGGGGGAGAGTAGTGACTAGGGGAGGAGAGAGGAGAGTAGTGACTAGGGGAGGGAGGGAGAGTAGTGACTAGGGAGGAGAGAGGAGAGAGTAGTAGTGACTAGGGAGGGAGAGGAGAGTAGTGACTAGGGGAGGGGGGGGAGAGAGTAGTGACTAGGGGAGGAGAGAGGAGAGTAGTGACTAGGGGAGGAGAGAGTAGTGACTAGGGAGGGAGAGAGTGACTAGGGGAGGGGAGAGTAGTGACTAGGGGAGGAGAGAGGAGAGGGAGTGACTAGGGGAGGAGAGAGTAGTGACTAGGGAGGAGAGAGTAGTGACTAGGGAGGGAGAGTAGTGACTAGGGAGGAGAGAGGAGAGTAGTGACTAGGAGGAGAGAGTAGTGACTAGGGGAGGAGAGAGAGTGACTAGGGAGGGAGAGTAGTGACTAGGGGGAGGAGAGAGGAGAGTAGTGACTAGGGGGAGGAGAGAGTAGTGACTAGGGGAGGGGAGAGTATTGACTAGGGGAGGGGAGGGGAGAGTAGTGACTAGGGGAGGGAGTGCAGGACTAGGGAGGGAGTGCAGTGACTAGGGGATGGGAGGAGTAGAGGACTAGGGGAGGGGAGAGGAGAGTAGTGACTCGGGGGAGGGGGAGAGTAGTGACTAGGGAGGGAGAGTAGTGACTAGGGGAGGGAGAGTAGTGACTAGGGGAGGGGAGAGTAGTGACTAGGGAGGGAGAGTAGTGACTAGGGGAGGAGAGAGTAGTGACTAGGGGAGGAGAGAGTAGTGACTAGGGAGGGAGAGTAGTGACTAGGGGAGGAGAGAGTAGTGACTAGGGGGAGGAGAGGGAGAGTAGTGACTAGGGGAGGGGAGAGTAGTGACTAGGGAGGGAGGGGAGAGAAGTGACTAGGGAGGGGAGAGTAGTGACTAGGGGGAGGAGAGTAGTGACTAGGGAGGGGAGAGTAGTGACTAGGGAGGGATAGTAGTGACTAGGGAGGGGAGGGGAGAGAAGTGACTAGGGGGAGGGAAGAGTAGTGACTAGGGGAGGGGAGGAGAGTAGTGACTAGGGGAGGGAGGGAGAGTAGTGACTAGGGAGGAGAGGGAGAGTAGTGACTAGGGGAGGGAGGAGAGAGTAGTGACTAGGGAGGGAGAGTAGTGACTAGGGAGGGGAGAGTAGTGACTAGGGAGGGGAGAGCAGTGACTAGGGAGGGGGAGAGTAGTTACTAGGGAGCGGAGAGTAGTGACTAGGGGAGGGGGAGGGGAGAGTAGTGACTAGGGGAGGGGAGGGGAGAGTAGTGACTAGGGGAGGGAAGAGTAGTGACTAGGGGAGGGGGAGGGGAGAGTAGTGACTAGGGGAGGGAAGAGTAGTGACTAGGGAGGGGAGGAAGAGTAGTGACTAGGGGAGGGGGAGGGGGAGAGTAGTGACTAGGGGAGGGAAGAGTAGTGACTAGGGGAGGGGAGGGGGAGAGTAGTGACTAGGGGGGGGGAGGGAGAGTAGTGACTAGGGGAGGGAGAGGAGAGTAGTGACTGGGGGGAGGGAGAGAGTGACTAGGGGAGGAGAGAGGAGAGTAGTGACTAGGGAGGGGAGGGAGAGTAGTGACTATCTCTCTAATTACTCTCTCTCTCTCTCCCTCAGGACAGTGTGTCAAGAGTGACTAGGGGGAGGGAAGAGGGAAGAGTAGTGACTAGGGAGGGGAGGGAGAGTAGTGACTAGGGGAGGGGAGGGAGAGTAGTGACTAGGGGAGGAGAGAGGAGAGTAGTGACTAGGGGAGGGGAGGAGAGTAGTGACTATCTCTCTAATTACTCTCTCTCTCTCTCCCTCAGGACAGTGTGTCAACGAGGAGTCTCCTGGGCAGCACACAAACACTACGTAGACGTAACCCCCCTGTCTAACAGTGGAACAGCACACAAACACTACGTAGACGTAACCCCCTGTCTAACAGTGGAACAGCACACAAACACTACGTAACCCCAGCCCCCTCCCTGTCTAACAGTGGAACAGCACACAAACACTACGTAACCCCCCTCTGTGTGTAACACACCCTAGCAACATCCTCTTCAGTCCTATTTCTCAGCTCCAGGAGAAATCTACTGCATGTTGAACCCAGTAACCTTTGTGATGCACAGTTTAACTGGGGCTGTAGCAGAGCACACTGACAGTGTTGGATAACATGAACTACAGGTAGACATTACTATTCTACTGACAGTGTTGGATAACATGAACTACAGGTAGACATTACTATTCTACTGACAGTGTTGGATAACATGAACTACAGGTAGACATTACTATTCTACTGACAGTGTTGGATAACATGAACTACAGGTAGACATTACTATTCTACTGATAGTGTTGGATAACATGAACTACAGGTAGACATTACTATTCTACTGACAGTGTTGGATAACATGAACTACAGGTAGACATTACTATTCTACTGATAGTGTTGAATAACATGAACTACAGGTAGACATTACTATTCTACTGACAGTGTTGGATAACATGAACTACAGGTAGACATTACTATTCTACTGATAGTGTTGGATAACATGAACTACAGGTAGACATTACTATTCTACTGACAGTGTTGATAACATGAACTACAGGTAGACGGTACTATTCTACTGACAGTGTTGGATAACATGAACTACAGGTAGACATTACTATTCTACTGACAGTGTTGGATAACATGAACTACAGGTAGACGGTACCATTCTACTGACAGTCGAGGGCTGTGAGGTCATGGTTTGGGTACTCACGTTACAGGTACACAGTACTACTCTACTGACAGTCGAGGGCTGTGAGGTCATGGTGTGGGTACTCACGTTACAGGTACACAGTAATTACCTCTACTGACAGTCGAGGGCTGTGAGGTCATGGTTTGGGTACCACGTTACAGGTACACAGTACTACTCTACTGACAGTCGAGGGCTGTGAGGTCATGGTTTGGGCACTCAACGTTACAGGTACACAGTACTACTCTACTGACAGTCAAGGGCTGTGAGGTCATGATGTGGGTACTCACGTTACAGGTACACAGTACTACTCTACTTACAGTCGAGGGCTGTGAGGGTCATGGTTTGGGTAATTACACGTTACAGGTACACAGTACTACTCTACTGACAGTCAAGGGCTGTGAGGTCATGATGTGGGTACTCACGTTACAGGTACAGTACTACTCTACTTACAGTCGAGGGCTGTGAGGTCATGGTTTGGGTACTCACGTTTCCGGCGGTATCTTCATCTGTCCGTTCGCCGTCAAGCAGAGCCAGCTGGCCCAGATAATCCACAGGGGTGGTGATCCGTGTCATCCCGGCACCAACGCCAACGTTCCGACCGGGCGTTCCGGCAACGCATCACAACGGCTGCTGACGACCCCTCTGACAGCATCTGCAAGGGTCGACCCACTGGGTTTTTATCAGATGTACTGTGTTCAAACAAACAACAACGCAGCAGGACTCTGTATATTCCCCAGAGACTCAGGAAGTCAGAGGAAGGAGGACCTGGCAGTGTTGTCCACGGACAGCGTTAAAGGAGGATCCCAGTTGTAACAGTTTGATCACGTTAGATCTAACAGCTCCATACTGTCCCAGTGATCCAGGGTTCTGGAAGGTTCTGCCAAAGTCAAACACCACCCTGTACAAGCAACATGACTGGCTCTTTAGAAGAGGGTTAACATGCACACTACCAAGTGTACACTAGAGATAACATGCACACTAGCAAGTGTACACCAGAGATAACATCCAAACTACCAAGTGTACATTAGAGATAACATGCACACTACCAAGTACACTAGAGATAAACATCCAAACTACCAAGTGTACACTAGAGATAACATGCACACTAACAAGTGTACACTAGGGATAACATTCACACTACCAAGTGTACACTAGAGATAACATCCAAACTACCAAGTACACTAGAGACAACATCCAAACTACCAAGTGTACACTAGAGATAACATGCACACTACCAAGTGTACACTAGATAACATTCACACTACCAAGTGTACACTAGGGATAACACGCACACTACCAAGTGTACACTAGGGCTAACAGGCATCCTTACCACGTGTACACTAGGGTTAACATCCACACTACCAAGTGTACACTAGGGTTAACAGGCACACAACCAAGTTGATCTCGTTTGCGGTGCTGAGAGTTACTATCCCAAAACCAACATTGTAAACCACTTCACTAGACCGGGCTCTTTCTCTCCACCTTCTTCTTCATCGTCCACACCTCCGTCTGCTTCACTCCTCCATGCTGCTCCTCCCTCACTTCTCGACCTCCAATAAACACGTCCACGGGGAAAGAAGAGGACAAACTAGAGGTGTTCAACTTTCTTCAAATAAAAACACATTCAAAAATCAAATCCAAGAAAATTTCTGCCACCAAAGATCCTACTCCAGCGAACAAGAGACCATACTTCCTCCTCCAAAGAATAAACTTCCAAATGTCTCAGCTGTAACGACAGGAAACGTTGTCCCTAACAGACTAATGTTGTAATCCCTTCTCAGTAGGCTCTAAATGGGGTGTTAGAAAAGAGGCCCCTGGGTAGTCCGTGCTGAGGGGCTGAGGGATGAAGGGCGTAGTTTTAGGGCCGTGGCTCAAGGCCCCGGGAGAGAGAGGTTTAGTAGGAGACAGAACACTGCCGGATGTGACAGCCAGCCCTGACACTGGAAGTTACTGTAGCAGCCAGACAGCATATCTCTTCCCCACTTCCACTCCTTCCCCTCGGACAGTTTACAGCATAATCTGCTTGGATTAAACTCTCTTCCTCCTCCCCTCCCTGCCTCTACGGGTTTACAGAGGTTGTTGTAGTGGAGAGAGAGAGAGAGTTGGGGAGAGAGAGAGAGAGAGAGAGAGACAGAGAGAGAGAGAGAGAGGGAGAGAGGTGGGGAGAGAGAGAGGTGGGGAGAGAGAGAGAGAGAGAGGTGGGGAGAGAGAGAGAGATTTTTATTGTTTATTTCACTTTTGTATATTATCTACTTCACTTGCTTTGGTAACGTTAACATATGTTTCCCATGCCAATAAAGCCCCTTGAATTGAATTTAAATTGATAGAGATGGGGATAGTGGGTAGGCGTGGGGCAGGGGTACCGAGGGTGGGAGCGGAGAGGACAGTGGGTAGGGGGCGGAGATGACCGTGGGTGGGGGGTGGAGAGGGCTGGGGGAGAGGAGCCAGGGGGGGTTGTTGTATCAACGAGGATTATGTTGATTTCTGGAGACAGGCTTGTGTTGGACCAATCAGAGAAAGGGAAACGTAAAACCTCCAGAAGCTTAGTTTTTAAACAGTGAGGAGAGACACCTAGTGGGGCCGTGACGACTCTGACAACAGCAGGCTGCACCAGAGACTCTGCAACTGGACACACGAGACAGCAAAAACAAATCACATTGCATAGCGGTATATGCTCCCAAATGTGCTGATTCCAAGGCTTAGTATAGTTGGGATGTCCAAGTCGTAGAATTAGGAACAAGTAGTAATTTATAAGGATCCCTATGGTTCTGTTCTTCTTTCCAGAACCTGGGACTTTCTGTCCAGTAAACTACTGACCATTGATGTCG
>NW_027014079.1:0-14413 GCF_036934945.1 Oncorhynchus masou masou
CCCAGGCCCCTATCCTATCCTACACAGGCCCTATCCTATCCTACACAGGCCCTATCCTATCCTACACAGGCCCTATCCTATCCTGTCCTACCCAGACCATATCCTACCCTGTCCTACCCAGACCCTACCCTGTCCTACCCAGGCCATATCCTGTCCTCCCCAGGCCCTATCCTGTCCTCCCCAGGCCCTATCCTGTCCTACCCAGACCATATCCTACCCTGTCCTACCCAGACCCTACCCTGTCCTACCCAGGCCATATCCTGTCCTCCCCAGGCCCTATCCTGTCCTACCCAGACCCTATCCTACCCTGTCCTACCCAGACCCTATCCTGTCCTACCCAGGCCCTATCCTATCCTGTCCTACCCAGGCCCTATCCTATCCTGTCCTACCCAGGCCCTATCCTATCCTATCCTATCCTATACAGGCCCTATCCTATCCTACCCAGACCCTATCCTACCCTGTCCTATCCAGGCCCTATCCTACACTGTCCTACCCAGGCCCTACCCTGTCCTACCCAGGCCCTATCCTACCCTGTCCTACCCAGGCCCGAAAAGGACAGGTCCAGGCAATAGATATGTTAGTAAGGGGTTGAGTCCCAAATGACACCCTATTCACTATATAGTCACTACTTCTGACCAGGGCCCAGAGGGATTTAATCAAAAGTAGGGTGGTATGTAGGGGATAGGAAGCCATTTGGGACACTAGGACTGGAACTCGAACGGGGGACTCTCGAACGGGGGACTCTAGAACTGTAAGTGCAGCTGTAGAGGTTCCAGGTGGTGGAAGGAACCACACCAACTAGAGGAAGTGGCATTTCCTTCTCTGGCTGATTCTGGTAACATTACAGAACTACAGAGGAGACAAACAGCCTCCCTCCTCACCACTACATTACAGAACTACAGAGGAGACAAACAGCCTCCCTCCTCACCACTACATTACAGAACTACAGAGGAGACAAACAGCCTCCCTCCTCACCACTACATTACAGAACTACAGAGGAGACAAACAGCCTCCCTCCTCACCACTACATTACAGAGGAGACAAACAGCCTCCCTCCTCACCACAACATTACAGAACTACAGAGGAGACAAACAGCCTCCCTCCTCACCACAACATTACAGAACTACAGAGGAGACAAACAGCCTCCCCTCCTCACCACAACATTACAGAACTACAGAGGAGACAAACAGCCTCCCTCCTCACCACAACATTACAGAACTACAGAGGAGACAAACAGCCTCCCCTCCTCACCACTACATTACAGGACTACAGAGGAGACAAACAGCCTCCCTCCTCACCACTACATTACAGAACTACAGAGGAGACAAACAGCCTCCCTCCTCACCACTACATTACAGAACTACAGAGGAGACAAACAGCCTCCCTCCTCACCACTACATTACAGAACTACAGAGGAGACAAACAGCCTCCCTCCTCACCACTACATTACAGAACTACAGAGGAGACAAACAGCCTCCCTCCTCACCACTACATTACAGAACTACAGAGGAGACAAACAGCCTCCCTCCTCACCACAACATTACAGAGGAGACAAACAGCCTCCCTCCTCACCACTACATTACAGAACTACAGAGGAGACAAACAGCCTCCCTCCTCACCACTACATTACAGAACTACAGAGGAGACAAACAGCCTCCCCTCCTCACCACTACATTACAGAACTACAGAGGAGACAAACAGCCTCCCTCCTCACCACAACATTACAGAACTACAGAGGAGACAAACAGCCTCCCTCCTCACCACAACATTACAGAACTACAGAGGAGACAAACAGCCTCCCTCCTCACCACTACATTACAGGACTACAGAGGAGACAAACAGCCTCCCTCCTCACCACAACATTACAGAACTACAGAGGAGACAAACAGCCTCCCTCCTCACCACTACATTACAGAACTACAGAGGAGACAAACAGCCTCCCTCCTCACCACTACATTACAGAACTACAGAGGAGACAAACAGCCTCCCTCCTCACCACAACATTACAGAACTACAGAGGAGACAAACAGCCTCCCTCCTCACCACAACATTACAGAACTACAGAGGAGACAAACAGCCTCCCTCCTCACCACAACATTACAGAACTACAGAGGAGACAAACAGCCTCCCTCCTCACCACAACATTACAGAACTACAGAGGAGACAAACAGCCTCCCTCCTCACCACTACATTACAGAACTACAGAGGAGACAAACAGCCTCCCTCCTCACCACTACATTACAGAACTACAGAGGAGACAAACAGCCTCCCTCCTCACCACTACATTACAGAACTACAGAGGAGACAAACAGCCTCCCTCCTCACCACTACATTACAGAACTACAGAGGAGACAAACAGCCTCCCTCCTCACCACTACATTACAGAACTACAGAGGAGACAAACAGCCTCCCTCCTCACCACTACATTACAGAACTACAGAGGAGACAAACAGCCTCCCTCCTCACCACTACATTACAGAACTACAGAGGAGACAAACAGCCTCCCTCCTCACCACTACATTACAGAACTACAGAGGAGACAAACAGCATCCCTCCTCACCACAACATTACAGAACAACAGAGGAGACAAACAGCCTCCCTCCTCACCACAACATTACAGAACTACAGAGGAGACAAACAGCCTCCCTCCTCACCACAACATTACAGAACTACAGAGGAGACAAACAGCCTCCCTCCTCACCACTACATTACAGAACTACAGAGGAGACAAACAGCCTCCCTCCTCACCACTACATTACAGAACTACAGAGGAGACAAACAGCCTCCCTCCTCACCACTACATTACAGAACTACAGAGGAGACAAACAGCCTCCCTCCTCACCACAACATTACAGGACTACAGAGGAGACAAACAGCCTCCCTCCTCACCACAACATTACAGAACTACAGAGGAGACAAACAGCCTCCCTCCTCACCACTACATTACAGAACTACAGAGGAGACAAACAGCCTCCCTCCTCACCACTACATTACAGAACTACAGAGGAGACAAACAGCCTCCTCCTCACCACTACATTACAGAACTACAGAGGAGACAAACAGCCTCCCTCCTCACCACTACATTACAGAACTTTCTACCACAGAGGAGACAAACAGCTTCCTCCTCACCACTACATTACAGAACTACAGAGGAGACAAAACAGCCTCCTCCTCACCACTACATTACAGAAATCCAGAGAGACAAACAGCCTCCTCCTCACCACTACATTACAGAACCACAGAGGAGACAAACAGCCTCCCTCCTCACCACTACATTACAGAACTACAGAGGAGACAAACAGCCTCCTCACCACAACATTACAGAACTACAGAGGAGACAAACAGCCTCCTCCTCACCAACATTACAGAACTACAGAGGAGACAAACAGCTCCTCCTCACCACTACATTACAGAACTGTGAGGAGACAAACAGCCTCCTCCTCACCACTACATTACAGAACTACAGAGGAGACAAACAGCCTCCTCCTCACCACTACATTACAGAACTACAGAGGAGACAAACAGCCTCCCCTCCTCACCACTACATTACAGAAACTATGTAGAGGAGACAAACAGCCTCCCCTCCTCACCACTACATTTATAGAACTACAGAGGAGACAAACAGCCTCCCCTCCCTCACCACAAGACAGCAGAACTACAGAGGAGACAAACAGCCTCCCTCCTCACCACAACATTACAGAACTACAGAGGAGACAAACAGCCTCCTCCTCACCACTACATTACAGAACTACAGAGGAGACAAACAGCCTCCTCCTCACCACTACATTACAGAACTACAGAGGGAGACAAACAGCCTCTCACCACTAAGTATTACAGGACTGGCTAGAGAGACAAACAGCTCCTCACCACCACAACATTACAGAACTACAGAGGAGACAAACAGCCTCCCTCCTCACCACTACATTACAGAACTACAGAGGAGACAAACAGCCTCCCTCCTCACCACTACATTACAGAACTACAGAGGAGACAAACAGCCTCCCTCCTCACCACAACATTACAGAACTACAGAGGAGACAAACAGCCTCCCTCCTCACCACAACATTACAGAACTACAGAGGAGACAAACAGCCTCCCTCCTCACCACAACATTACAGAACTACAGAGGAGACAAACAGCCTCCTCCTCACCACAACATTACAGAACTACAGAGGAGACAAACAGCCTCCCTCCTCACCACTACATTACAGAACTACAGAGGAGACAAACAGCCTCCCTCCTCACCACTACATTACAGAACTACAGAGGAGACAAACAGCCTCCCTCCTCACCACTACATTACAGAACTACAGAGGAGACAAACAGCCTCCCTCCTCACCACTACATTACAGAACTACAGAGGAGACAAACAGCCTCCCTCCTCACCACTACATTACAGAACTACAGAGGAGACAAACAGCCTCCCTCCTCACCACTACATTACAGAACTACAGAGGAGACAAACAGCCTCCCTCCTCACCACTACATTACAGAACTACAGAGGAGACAAACAGCCTCCCTCCTCACCACTACATTACAGAACTACAGAGGAGACAAACAGCATCCCTCCTCACCACAACATTACAGAACAACAGAGGAGACAAACAGCCTCCCTCCTCACCACAACATTACAGAACTACAGAGGAGACAAACAGCCTCCCTCCTCACCACAACATTACAGAACTACAGAGGAGACAAACAGCCTCCCTCCTCACCACTACATTACAGAACTACAGAGGAGACAAACAGCCTCCCTCCTCACCACTACATTACAGAACTACAGAGGAGACAAACAGCCTCCCTCCTCACCACTACATTACAGAACTACAGAGGAGACAAACAGCCTCCCTCCTCACCACAACATTACAGGACTACAGAGGAGACAAACAGCCTCCCTCCTCACCACAACATTACAGAACTACAGAGGAGACAAACAGCCTCCTCCTCACCACTACATTACAGAACTACAGAGGAGACAAACAGCCTCCCTCCTCACCACTACATTACAGAACTACAGAGGAGACAAACAGCCTCCCTCCTCACCACTACATTACAGAACTACAGAGGAGACAAACAGCCTCCCTCCTCACCACTACATTACAGAACTACAGAGGAGACAAACAGCCTCCCTCCTCACCACAACATTACAGAACTACAGAGGAGACAAACAGCCTCCCTCCTCACCACAACATTACAGAACTACAGAGGAGACAAACAGCCTCCCTCCTCACCACTACATTACAGAACTACAGAGGAGACAAACAGCCTCCCTCCTCACCACAACATTACAGAACTACAGAGGAGACAAACAGCCTCCCTCCTCACCACTACATTACAGAACTACAGAGGAGACAAACAGCCTCCCTCCTCACCACTACATTACAGAACTACAGAGGAGACAAACAGCCTCCCTCCTCACCACTACATTACAGGACTACAGAGGAGACAAACAGCCTCCCTCCTCACCACTACATTACAGAACTACAGAGGAGACAAACAGCCTCCCTCCTCACCACTACATTACAGGACTACAGAGGAGACAAACAGCCTCCCTCCTCACCACTACATTACAGAACTACAGAGGAGACAAACAGCCTCCCTCCTCACCACAACATTACAGAACTACAGAGGAGACAAACAGCCTCCCTCCTCACCACACTACATTACAGAGGAGACAAACAGCCTCCCTCCTCACCACAACATTACAGAACTACAGAGGAGACAAACAGCCTCCCTCCTCACCACTACATTACAGAACTACAGAGGAGACAAACAGCCTCCCTCCTCACCACAACATTACAGAACTACAGAGGAGACAAACAGCCTCCCTCCTCACCACAACATTACAGAACTACAGAGGAGACAAACAGCCTCCCTCCTCACCACTACATTACAGAACTACAGAGGAGACAAACAGCCTCCCTCCTCACCACTACATTACAGAACTACAGAGGAGACAAACAGCCTCCCTCCTCACCACTACATTACAGAACTACAGAGGAGACAAACAGCCTCCCTCCTCACCACTACATTACAGAACTACAGAGGAGACAAACAGCCTCCCTCCTCACCACTACATTACAGAACTACAGAGGAGACAAACAGCCTCCCTCCTCACCACTACATTACAGAACTACAGAGGAGACAAACAGCCTCCCTCCTCACCACTACATTACAGAACTACAGAGGAGACAAACAGCCTCCCTCCTCACCACAACATTACAGGACTACAGAGGAGACAAACAGCCTCCCTCCTCACCACAACATTACAGAACTACAGAGGAGACAAACAGCCTCCCTCCTCACCACTACATTACAGAACTACAGAGGAGACAAACAGCCTCCCTCCTCACCACTACATTACAGAACTACAGAGGAGACAAACAGCCTCCTCCTCACCACTACATTACAGAACTACAGAGGAGACAAACAGCCTCCCTCCTCACCACTACATTACAGAACTACAGAGGAGACAAACAGCCTCCCTCCTCACCACTACATTACAGAACTACAGAGGAGACAAACAGCCTCCCTCCTCACCACTACATTACAGAACTACAGAGGAGACAAACAGCCTCCCTCCTCACCACTACATTACAGAACTACAGAGGAGACAAACAGCCTCCCTCCTCACCACTACATTACAGAACTACAGAGGAGACAAACAGCCTCCCTCCTCACCACTACATTACAGAACTACAGAGGAGACAAACAGCCTCCCTCCTCACCACTACATTACAGGACTACAGAGGAGACAAACAGCCTCCCTCCTCACCACTACATTACAGAACTACAGAGGAGACAAACAGCCTCCCTCCTCACCACTACATTACAGAACTACAGAGGAGACAAACAGCCTCCCTCCTCACCACTACATTACAGAACTACAGAGGAGACAAACAGCCTCCCTCCTCACCACTACATTACAGAACTACAGAGGAGACAAACAGCCTCCCTCCTCACCACAACATTACAGAACTACAGAGGAGACAAACAGCCTCCCTCCTCACCACAACATTACAGAGGAGACAAACAGCCTCCCTCCTCACCACCACATTACAGAACTACAGAGGAGACAAACAGCCTCCCTCCTCACCACTACATTACAGGACAACAGAGGAGACAAACAGCCTCCCTCCTCACCACTACATTACTACAGAGGAGACAAACAGCCTCCCTCCTCACCACTACATTACTACAGAGGAGACAAACAGCCTCCCTCCTCACCACAACATTACAGGACT
This sequence comes from Oncorhynchus masou masou, assembly GCF_036934945.1. NCBI lineage: Eukaryota > Metazoa > Chordata > Actinopteri > Salmoniformes > Salmonidae > Oncorhynchus > Oncorhynchus masou. Next base: position 7,245 of record NW_027014079.1, read on the forward strand.
ACAGAGGAGACAAACAGCCTCCCTCCTCACCACTACATTACAGAACTACAGAGGAGACAAACAGCCTCCCTCCTCACCACTACATTACAGAACTACAGAGGAGACAAACAGCCTCCCTCCTCAACACTACATTACTACAGAGGAGACAAACAGCCTCCCTCCTCACCACAACATTACAGGACTACAGAGGAGACAAACAGCCTCCCTCCTCACCACTACATTACAGGACTACAGAGGAGACAAACAGCCTCCCTCCTCACCACTACATTACAGAACTACAGAGGAGACAAACAGCCTCCCTCCTCACCACTACATTACAGAACTACAGAGGAGACAAACAGCCTCCCTCCTCACCACTACATTACAGAACTACAGAGGAGACAAACAGCCTCCCTCCTCACCACAACATTACAGGACTACAGAGGAGACAAACAGCCTCCCTCCTCACCACTACATTACAGAACTACAGAGGAGACAAACATCCTCCCTCCTCACCACAACATTACAGGACTACAGAGGAGACAAACAGCCTCCCTCCTCACCACAACATTACAGAACTACAGAGGAGACAAACAGCCTCCCTCCTCACCACAACATTACAGGACTACAGAGGAGACAAACAGCCTCCCTCCTCACCACTACATTACAGAACTACAGAGGAGACAAACAGCCTCCCTCCTCACCACTACATTACAGAACAACAGAGGAGACAAACAGCCTCCCTCCTCACCACTACATTACAGAACTACAGAGGAGACAAACAGCCTCCCTCCTCACCACTACATTACTACAGAGGAGACAAACAGCCTCCCTCCTCACCACTACATTACAGAACTACAGAGGAGACAAACAGCCACCCTCCTCACCACTACATTACAGAACTACAGAGGAGACAAACAGCCTCCCTCCTCACCACTACATTACAGAACTACAGAGGAGACAAACAGCCTCCCTCCTCACCACAACATTACAGAACTACAGAGGAGACAAACAGCCTCCCTCCTCACCACAACATTACAGAACTACAGAGGAGACAAACAGCCTCCCTCCTCACCACAACATTACAGAACTACAGAGGAGACAAACAGCCTCCTCCTCACCACTACATTACAGAACTACAGAGGAGACAAACAGCCTCCCTCCTCACCACTACATTACAGAACTACAGAGGAGACAAACAGCCTCCCTCCTCACCACAACATTACAGAACTACAGAGGAGACAAACAGCCTCCCTCCTCACCACAACATTACAGAACTACAGAGGAGACAAACAGCCTCCCTCCTCACCACAACATTACAGAACTACAGAGGAGACAAACAGCCTCCCTCCTCACCACAACATTACAGAACTACAGAGGAGACAAACAGCCTCCCTCCTCACCACAACATTACAGGACTACAGAGGAGACAAACAGCCTCCCTCCTCACCACTACATTACAGAACTACAGAGGAGACAAACAGCCTCCCTCCTCACCACTACATTACAGAACTACAGAGGAGACAAACAGCCTCCCTCCTCACCACTACATTACAAGAGGAGACAAACAGCCTCCCTCCTCACCACTACATTACAGAACTACAGAGGAGACAAACAGCCTCCCTCCTCACCACTACATTACAGAACTACAGAGGAGACAAACAGCCTCCTCCTCACCACTACATTACTACAGAGGAGACAAACAGCCTCCTCTCCTCACCACAACATTACAGAACTACAGAGGAGACAAACAGCCTCCCTCCTCACCACAACATTACAGAACTACAGAGGAGACAAACAGCCTCCCTCCTCACCACAACATTACAGAGGAGACAAACAGCCTCCCTCCTCACCACTACATTACAGGACTACAGAGGAGACAAACAGCCTCCCTCCTCACCACTACATTACAGAACTACAGAGGAGACAAACAGCCTCCCTCCTCACCACTACATTACAGAACTACAGAGGAGACAAACAGCCTCCCTCCTCACCACAACATTACAGAACTACAGAGGAGACAAACAGCCTCCCTCCTCACCACAACATTACAGAACTACAGAGGAGACAAACAGCCTCCCTCCTCACCACTACATTACAGAGGAGACAAACAGCCTCCCTCCTCACCACTACATTACAGAACTACAGAGGAGACAAACAGCCTCCCTCCTCACCACTACATTACAGAACTACAGCTGAGAGGAGACAAACAGCCTCCCTCCTCACCACAACATTACAGAACTACAGAGGAGACAAACATCCTCCCTCCTCACCACTACATTACAGAACTACAGAGGAGACAAACAGCCTCCCTCCTCACCACTACATTACAGAACTACAGAGGAGGACAAACAGCCTCCCTCCTCACCACTACATTACAGAACTACAGAGGAGACAAACAGCCTCCCTCCTCACCACTACATTACAGAACTACAGAGGAGACAAACAGCCTCCCTCCTCACCACTACATTACAGAACTACAGAGGAGACAAACAGCCTCCCTCCTCACCACAACATTACAGAACTACAGAGGAGACAAACAGCCTCCCTCCTCACCACTACATTACAGAACTACAGAGGAGACAAACAGCCTCCCTCCTCACCACTACATTACAGAACTACAGAGGAGACAAACAGCCTCCTCCTCACCACTACATTACAGAACTACAGAGGAGACAAACAGCCTCCCTCCTCACCACTACATTACAGAACTACAGAGGAGACAAACAGCCTCGCTCCTCACCACTACATTACAGAACTACAGCTGAGAGGAGACAAACAGCCTCCCTCCTCACCACTACATTACAGGACTACAGAGGAGACAAACAGCCTCCCTCCTCACCACTACATTACAGGACTACAGAGGAGACAAACAGCCTCCCTCCTCACCACTACATTACAGGACTACAGAGGAGCCAAACAGCCTCCCTCCTCACCACTACATTACAGAACTACAGCTGACAGTCAGAAGGACAAACATCCTCCCTCCTCACCACTACATTACAGAACTACAGAGGAGACAAACAGCCTCCCTCCTCACCACTACATTACAGAACTACAGAGGAGACAAACAGCCTCCTCCTCACCACAACATTACAGAACTACAGAGGAGACAAACAGCCTCCCTCCTCACCACAACATTACAGAACTACAGAGGAGACAAACAGCCTCCCTCCTCACCACTACATTACAGAACTACAGAGGAGACAAACAGCCTCCCTCCTCACCACAACATTACAGAACTACAGAGGAGACAAACAGCCTCCCTCCTCACCACAACATTACAGAACTACAGAGGAGACAAACAGCCTCCCTCCTCACCACAACATTACAGAACTACAGAGGAGACAAACAGCCTCCCTCCTCACCACAACATTACAGAACTACAGAGGAGACAAACAGCCTCCCTCCTCACCACTACATTACAGAACTACAGAGGAGACAAACAGCCCCCCTCCTCACCACTACATTACAGAACTACAGAGGAGACAAACAGCCTCCCTCCTCACCACAACATTACAGAACTACAGAGGAGACAAACAGCCTCCCTCCTCACCACAACATTACAGAACTACAGAGGAGACAAACAGCCTCCCTCCTCACCACTACATTACAGAACTACAGAGGAGACAAACAGCCTCCCTCCTCACCACTACATTACAGAACTACAGAGGAGACAAACAGCCTCCCTCCTCACCACTACATTACAGAACTACAGAGGAGACAAACAGCCTCCCTCCTCACCACAACATTACAGAACTACAGAGGAGACAAACAGCCTCCCTCCTCACCACAACATTACAGAACTACAGAGGAGACAAACAGCCTCCCTCCTCACCACAACATTACAGAACTACAGAGGAGACAAACAGCCTCCCTCCTCACCACAACATTACAGAACTACAGAGGAGACAAACAGCCTCCCTCCTCACCACTACATTACTACAGAGGAGACAAACAGCCTCCCTCCTCACCACAACATTACAGAACTACAGAGGAGACAAACAGCCTCCCTCCTCACCACAACATTACAGAACTACAGAGGAGACAAACAGCCTCCCTCCTCACCACTACATTACAGAACTACAGAGGAGACAAACAGCCTCCCTCCTCACCACTACATTACAGAACTACAGAGGAGACAAACAGCCTCCTCCTCACCACAACATTACAGAACTACAGAGGAGACAAACAGCCTCCCTCCTCACCACAACATTACAGAACTACAGAGGAGACAAACAGCCTCCCTCCTCACCACAACATTACAGAACTACAGAGGAGACAAACAGCCTCCTCCTCACCACAACATTACAGAACTACAGAGGAGACAAACAGCCTCCCTCCTCACCACTACATTACTACAGAGGAGACAAACAGCCTCCTCCTCACCACAACATTACAGAACTACAGAGGAGACAAACAGCCTCCCTCCTCACCACTACATTACAGAACTACAGAGGAGACAAACAGCCTCCCTCCTCACCACTACATTACAGGACTACAGAGGAGACAAACAGCCTCCCTCCTCACCACAACATTACAGAACTACAGAGGAGACAAACAGCCTCCTCCTCACCACAACATTACAGAACTACAGAGGAGACAAACAGCCTCCCTCCTCACCACAACATTACAGAACTACAGAGGAGACAAACAGCCTCCCTCCTCACCACTACATTACAGAACTACAGAGGAGACAAACAGCCTCCCTCCTCACCACTACATTACAGAACTACAGAGGAGACAAACAGCCTCCCTCCTCACCACAACATTACAGAACTACAGAGGAGACAAACAGCCTCCCTCCTCACCACTACATTACAGAACTACAGAGGAGACAAACAGCCTCCCTCCTCACCACTACATTACAGAACTACAGAGGAGACAAACAGCCTCCCTCCTCACCACTACATTACAGGACAACAGAGGAGACAAACAGCCTCCCTCCTCACCACAACATTACAGAACTACAGAGGAGACAAACAGCCTCCCTCCTCACCACAACATTACAGAACTACAGAGGAGACAAACAGCCTCCCTCCTCACCACAACATTACAGAACTACAGAGGAGACAAACAGCCTCCCTCCTCACCACTACATTACAGAACTACAGAGGAGACAAACAGCCTCCCTCCTCACCACTACATTACAGGACTACAGAGGAGACAAACAGCCTCCCTCCTCACCACAACATTACAGAACTACAGAGGAGACAAACAGCCTCCTCCTCACCACTACACAGAACTACAGAGGATACAAACAGCCTCCCCTCCTCACCACTACATTACAGAACTACAGAGGAGACAAACAGCTCTCCCTCCCTCACCACTATTGAGAACTACAGAGGAGACAAACAGCCTCCCTCCTCACCACTACATTACAGAACAACAGAGAGACAAACAGCCTCCCTCCTCACCACTACATTACAGAACTACAGAGGAGACAAACAGCCTCCCTCCTCACCACTACATTACAGAACTACAGAGGAGACAAACAGCCTCCCTCCTCACCACTACATTACAGAACTACAGAGGAGACAAACAGCCTCCCTCCTCACCACTACATTACAGAACTACAGAGGAGACAAACAGCCTCCTCCTCACCACTACATTACAGAACTACAGAGGAGACAAACAGCCTCCCTCCTCACCACTACATTACAGAACTACAGAGGAACAAACAGCCTCCCTCCTCACCACTACATTACAGAACTACAGAGGAGACAAACATCACTCCCTCCTCACCACAACATTACAGAACTACAGAGGAGACAAACAGCCTCCTCCTCACCACAACATTACAGAGGAGACAAACAGCCTCCCTCCTCACCACCACATTACAGAGGAGACAAACAGCCTCCCTCCTCACCACTACATTACAGAACAACAGAGGACAAAACAGCCTCCTCCCTCACCACTACGATACAGAACTACAGAGAGACAAACAGCCTCCCTCCTCACCACTGTACCAGAACTACAGAGGAGACAAACAGCCTCCCTCCTCACCACTACATTACAGAACTACAGAGGAGACAAACAGCCTCCCTCCTCACCACTACATTACAGAACTACAGAGGAGACAAACAGCCTCACTCCTCACCACAACATTACAGAACTACAGAGGAGACAAACAGCCTCCCTCCTCACCACTACATTACAGAACTACAGAGGAGACAAACAGCCTCCCTCCTCACCACTACATTACAGAACTACAGAGGAGACAAACAGCCTCCCTCCTCACCACTACATTACAGAACTACAGAGGAGACAAACAGCCTCCCTCCTCACCACTACATTACAGAACTACAGAGGAGACAAACAGCCTCCCTCCTCACCACTACATTACAGAACTACAGAGGAGACAAACAGCCTCCCTCCTCACCACTACATTACAGAACTACAGAGGAGACAAACAGCCTCCTCCTCACCACTACATTACAGAACTACAGAGGAGACAAACAGCCTCCCTCCTCACCACTACATTACAGAACTACAGAGGAGACAAACAGCCTCCCTCCTCACCACTACATTACAGGACTACAGAGAGACAAACAGCCTCCCTCCTCACCACTACATTACAGGACTACAGAGGAGACAAACAGCCTCCCTCCTCACCACTACATTACAGAACTACAGAGGAGACAAACAGCCTCCTCCTCACCACAACATTACAGAACTACAGAGGAGACAAACAGCCTCCCTCCTCACCACTACATTACAGAACTACAGAGGAGACAAACAGCCTCCCTCCTCACCACTACATTACAGAACTACAGAGGAGACAAACAGCCTCCTCCTCACCACTACATTACAGAACTACAGAGGAGACAAACAGCCTCCTCCTCACCACTACATTACAGAACTACAGAGGAGACAAACAGCCTCCCTCCTCACCACTACATTACAGAACTACAGAGGAGACAAACAGCCTCCTCCTCACCACTACATTACAGAACTACAGAGGAGACAAACAGCCTCCCTCCTCACCACTACATTACAGAACTACAGAGGAGACAAACAGCCTCCCTCCTCACCACAACATTACAGAACTACAGAGGAGACAAACAGCCTCCCTCCTCACCACAACATTACAGGACTACAGAGGAGACAAACAGCCTCCCTCCTCACCACTACATTACAGAACTACAGAGGAGACAAACAGCCTCCCTCCTCACCACTACATTACAGAA